>NC_056727.1:370437096-370537096 GCF_019279795.1 Protopterus annectens | reverse complement strand
GGGCATGTAGCCTGTGGAGTGGCTGAGTTTAAACAGTATGTTTAGGTGAGGGGTTAGTTCATCTTTGAGCTTGTGTAGGACGCAGCCTGGGATACCATCCAGTCCCAATGATACTGTGTTTTTGGCTTTGGAGATGTCTGCTTTAGCCTGAGTGTCTGTGATTTCAGGGGCACTACATTCTTCTGGTATAGTTATGGGCCCTTTTGGGGGTGGGAGGGGGTGAAGTTTGCACTGAACCTGTCTGCCAGGATGTTGGCTATATCAGTCAGTTCAGTGTATTTTGTGCCATTCTGCACTATCTCTGGGCAGATCTGCAATTTTTCTTTCGAATCTAGCCTTGGATGATTTTATGAGGGAATGTAGTTTCTTGCTGATGCTGATCAGGGATGTCTTCCCTTCTTGGAATTTTACTCTTTTCTGTACTACTTTCCTCCTTCTATTGTATAGCTTGTTTATGGCAGGGTTACACCAGACTGGTTTCTTTTTCTTGGAGGAGTGAGTCTTGGTTTTGTTTATGATACCACGATCCATGCATTCTTGTCGGTGCCCGTATAGTGCATTAGGAAAGGATATTGCAGCTTGGACAGCGTTATCCTTTAGCATGGGGGCTTTGAAACTTCCCACCCCGGTCTTATGTAATGTGAAGTTTGCTTTTGAAAAGTTTTTCACGGTGGTTTCTTTGACCGGGGGTGATGGCAGAATGTGAATATCCAGAGTGATTAGTTTATAGTCAAATCTAACCAGCAAGGGGATGACCTCTGGTGTAGAACACCGGTCACCCATGTTGGTGATGACCAGGTCCAATATGTCGTCACTTCTGGTGGTGGTGTTGATCAGTTGATCCAGGGTGTTTGAGTTTATAAATTCTAGGAAAGGTTGGGCAAGGGAGTTTGTACTTGAGTAGTTCTCTGAGTTAATGTTTGGGTAATTGAAATCACTCAATATCAGGGTGTTTGTTAGGACCTTTATGTTTCCCAGTGTTTCCAGGAATGTGGAGTGGGGGTAATGGGACATGGTGGGTGATCTGTAGCAAGCTATAATTTGAATAGCAGTTTTGCCCATTGTTAGTTGCACGTAGATGATCTCTGAAGCATCGTGCTGTGCCACTAACCTGGAGGTGTGGGTATCCTTGATGACTATGGATACTCCCCCACCTTTTGTATTTCGGTCTGGGTTTTATGGCCAAAATGTATGGTATGAGTTGTAGCCTGGTAGTGCTGGGGTACTCTCTGGACCCTTAAACCAGGTTTCTGTTACTGCACATATATCGATTTTCTCCATACTGAGGAGTGCCCCGAGTGCATGCATTTTGAGGTTTAGACTTCTGGCACTAAGTAGCATTACCCTCAGTTTTTTGTTACTTGTGCTATTTACAGTGGTGGGTTTGTCTTTTGAGCCTTGCCTAAGAAAGGTACTATGGGGGTGGTTTGAGCTTTAGCCAGTATTCGAAGCCTAAGGATGACAGGTGCAAGCCGTCTCTAGCGCAGCAGCGTGGCTTGTCGAGCATGTCATCCCAGGCTGACAGACACTGGATCCCCTTTGAATGACACCAGAAGCTTAGCCAGTTGTTGAAATTGATAATTTTGTCTTTATACCATGGTATTGTTCTTGGTGAGGGCAGGATGCTACACAGGGTCAGGGTCATACCGGCCTGAGCTACGTGATCAGAGAGCTCCTCCATTTCTTTTTTCATGTAGTCCAGGGAGGTACGGCTCAGGTCATTCACACCAACATGGACAATGACAGAGTCATATTTGTACTTGTTCTGGAGTGACTTGAGTGTTTGTGTTATGTGGCGGATCCTGGCACCTGACAAGCAGCTAACAGTAACCTTCTCCTTGTTCAGCCTAGTGAGTGGGATGTCAGAGTGCCTCACTATAGAATCACCTATTACTAGAGTGTTGGGTATGTTATTTTCCCTTAAGGGCTGTGATTGCATGGCACACTGGTTTTGTGAAGTATGTGTTTCATGGTTTGTGTTGGGGGGGGTGGTGGTTACTTGGATGTCTGCTTTGGAGGTATCTCTTGCTTTTGCAGATCTTTATTTAGAGCCACAGAGTATGTTTTTGTGTATTGATGTGTATTTTTTGCCGGTGCTGGTTTCATAGGTCTACGTGAGACTGGTGGTGTGATGCAATTAATTCCCTTCTCCTCTTGACTGCCTGGTCCAGTCTTGGGTTGAGAGAGCTTAGCCTCCAGTTTGTCTGTATAGTTGCATCTCTTGCATGTATTAGTGTTTGGTGGAAGGAGGAGAGGGTTGTGTACATGAGGCAATTGTAACATTGCCTCAAAATGCCCAGATTCACGAGTTGGACCGGAGAGTACACCTGAAACTACCCTTTGGACATGCCTGGACAGGTACAGTGAACTGTTTTACTGATTGAATGGTAAGGTCGAATAGAGAGTCTTGTCCTTCTCTACAGTATCCGAACAGTACAAATAATCCAAGAAACCACTAGAAATACACAATAAAAATGCACAATAGAAATACACAATCGGATCCTGCATTGTGTGCTTCTCTACAGTATAGCGGTGTCTAATGCTAAGGTTTATTAATGCTTGCTATGAGTTTTGAGCAAGTGCAAGGATGAGAAGTGAATGGTTTGAGTGCATAAGTTGACATTTTGTCTAGTTCCAAGGGAAAAATTAAAGAGTAGACTTTATGGAGCTGGGAATAGTTATACCCTAGCTAATCGTCTCTCCCTGGCATGCAAAACCATGCAAATGCAGGTTTTATAGCAGGGAAATGAAAGAGATAGAAATTAGCCCAAAATGGCCAATAAACTACTAATTTCTGGGCTGAAACCACTCCTCCGGGGACAGATAGGTTGCTCAAAGCTCCCTCTCTCACAGTGAACAGAGAAAATTCCTTTCTCCAAGTAAGGCATGGGCAAACACAGAAACTTGTAACACAGCCCTGAATTCAGCACAAACCTGAAAACTGGACTATACTAGCATAGAAAGGTGGGAAAATAAGTATTTTTTTGTTTTGTTTTTTTTTTGTTTTTTTTCCAGAAAATAAAACAGATACAATAAAAAAACACTTTAAATGCACAAAAACGGCTATCACACTTAAGTGTGTAGCTTACCACAGTTAAACAGGTAATTTAAATACAAAAACGACTTTGTAAAAGTGCAGGCAGTAAAATAAGTATAATATGTAGCTGAAACAACTTTTTAAATCCCAGAAACTCTAGAAAATTGGTGTTTTAGGCAGAATTAGCTAAAGGCAGCAAGAAAATGCAGAAAAATTATATGTAATCACTCCAAAGTCTCTCTTTTGTCTCTCTGCTGTTGTTGGACTCTGCAGGGCAGCAGACAGGAGCTTCCTGAGCTGTATACTAGCTCAAAAACCTCGCAAATGTGAGTTTTACAGCAGGGAAATGAAAGAGATAGAAATTAGCCTAAAATGGCCAATAAACTACTAATTGCTGGGCTGAAACCACTCCTCCAGGGACAGATAGGCTGCTCAAAGCTCCCTCTCTCACAGTGAACAGATAAACTTCCTTCTATTCAATTAAGGTATGGGCAAACACAGAAACTTGTAACACAGCCTTCAATTCAGCACTAACCTGAAAACTGAACTATACTACCTTAGAAAGGTGGGAAAACAAGTATTGTTTTCTTTTTTTCAGAAAATAAAGCTGATACAGTAAAAAAACACTTTAAATGCACATAAATGGCTATCACACTTGAGTCTGAACCTTACAACAGTTAAAAAGGTAATTTAAACACAAAAAGGACTTTGTTAAAGTGCAGGCAGTAAAATAAGTACCATATGTAGCTGAAACAAGCTTTTTAAATCACAGAAACTCTACAGAATTGGTGTTTTATGCAGAATTTGCTAAAGGTAGCAAGAAAATGCAGAAAAATCATACTTAATCACTGAAAAGTCTCTCTTTTGTCATTCTGCTGCTGTAGAACTCTGCAGGGCACCAGGCAGGAGCTTGCTGAGCTGTATACTAGCTCAAAAACCTCAGAAATGCGGGTTTTATAGCAGGGAAATGAAAGAGATAGAAATTAGCCCAAAATGGCCAATAAACTACTAGTTGTTGGGCTGAAACCACTCCTCCAGCGACAGATAGGCTGCTCAAAGCTCCCTCTCTCACAGTGAACAGAGAAACTTACTTCTATCCAATTAAGGTATGAGCAAACACGGAAACTTGTAACACAGCCCTGAATTCAGCACGAACATGAAAACTGGATTATACTAGCTTAGAAAGGTGGGAAAACAAGTATATTTTTTGTTTCTTTTTTTCAGAAAATAAAGCAGATACAATCAAAAAAGCACTTTAAATGCACAGAAATGGCTATCACACTTGAGAGTGTAGCATACAACAAACAGGTAATGTAAAAACAAAAACGACTTTGTTAAAGTACAGGCAGTAAAATAAGTACCATATGTAGCTGAAAAGCTTTTTGAATCACAGAAACTCTAGAAAATCAGTGTTTTAGGCAGAATTAGCTAAAGTCATCAAGAAAATGTAGAAAAAATGGTACTTAATAACTCCAAAGTAATTATTTTGTCACTCTGCTGCAGGGCAACAGGCAGGAGCTTGCTGAGCTGTATACTAGTGCAAAAACATCTCAAATGCGAGTTTTATAGCAGGGAAATGAGATAGAAATTAGTCCAAAATGGCCAATAAACTTACTAATTTCTGGGCTGAAACCACTCCTCCAGGGACAGATAGGCTGCTCAAAGCTCCCTCTCTCACTGTGAACAGAGAAACTTCCTTTTATCCAAGTAAGGTATGGGCAAACATAGAAACTTGTAACATAGCCCTGAATTCAGCACTAACTTGAAAATTGGACTATACTAGCTTAGAGAGATGGGAAAACAAGCATATTTTTTTGTTTGTTTTTTTTCAGAAAATGAAGCAGATACAATAAAAAGACTTTAAATGCACAGAAATGGCTATCGCACTTGAATGTGCAGCCTACAAAAGTTAAACAGATAATTTAAGTACAAAAACAACTTTGTTAAAGTGCAGGCAGTAAAATAAGTACAATATGTAGCTGAAACAAGATTTTTAAATCACAGGAAACTCTAGCACATTGGTATTTTAGGTGGAATTAGCTGAAGGCAGCAAGAAAATGCAGAAAAATTATACTTAATCACTCCAAAGTTCTTCTTTTGTCTCTCTGCTGCTGTAGAACTCTGCAGGGCACCAGGCAGGAGCTTGCTGAGCTGTAAACTAGCGCAGAAACCTTGCAAATGGGGGGTTTATAGCAGGGTAATAAGAGAGATAGAAATTAGCCCAAAATGGCCAATAAACAACTAATTTCTGGGCTGAAACCACTCCTCCAGGGACAGATAGGCTGCTCAAAGCTCCCTCTCTCACAGTGAACCGTGAAACTTCCTTCTATCCAAGTAAGGTATGGGCAAACACAGAAACTTGTAACACAGCCCTGAATTCAGCACTAACCTGAAAACTGGACTATGCTAGCTTAGAAAGGCGGGAACACAAGTATATTTTTTTGCTTTTTGTTTTTTTCAGAAAATAAAGCAGATACAATCAGAAAACACTTTAAATGCACAGAAATGGCTATCACACTTGAGTGTGTAGCCCACAACAGTTAAACAGGTAATTTAAACATAAAAAATTCCAGGAAGTAAAATATGTACAATATGTAGTGGAAACAAGCTTTTTAAATCACAGAAACTCTAGAAAATCTGTGTTTTAGGCAGAATTAGCTAAAAGCAGCAAGAAAATGCCGAAAAATGATACTTAGTCACTCCAAAGTCTCTCTTTTGTCTCTCTGCTGCTGTAAAACCCTGCAGGGTACCAGGCAGGAGCATGCTGAGCTGTATACTAGCACAAAAACCTTGCAAATGGGGATTTTATAGTAGGGAAATGAAAGAGATAGAAATTAGCCCAAAATGGCCAATAAACTAATAATTTCTGGGCTGAAACCATTCCTCCAGGGACAGATAGGCTGCTCAAAGCTCCCTCTCTCACAGTGAACAGATAAACTTCCTTCTATCCAAGTAAAGTATGGGCAAATGCAGAAATTTGTAACACAGCCCTTAATTCAGCACTAACCTGAAAACTGGTCTATACTAGCTTAGAATGGTGGGAAAACAAGTATTTTTTTCTTTTTTCAGAAAATAAAGCAAATACAATCAAAAAAACACTTTAAATGCACAGAAATGGCTATCACACTTGAGAGTGTAGCGTACAACAGTTAAACAGGTAATTTAAACACAAAAACGACTTTGTTAAAGTGCAGGCAGCAAAATAAGTACAATATGTAGCTGAAAAGCTTTTTAAATCACAGAAACTCTAGAAAATCTGTGTTTTAGGCATAATTAGCTAAAGGCAGCAAGAAAATGCAGAAAAAATTATACTTAATCGCTCCAAAGTTTCTCTTTTGTCACTCTGCTACTGTAGAACTTTGCAGGGCACCAGGCAGGAGCTTGCTGAGCTGTATACTAGCGCAAAAACAATGCAACTGCGAGTTTTATAGCAGGGAAATGAAAGAGGTAGAAATTAGCCCAAAATGGCCAATAAACTTACTAGTTCCTGGGCTGAAACCACTCCTCCAGGGACAGATAGGCTGCTCAAAGCTCCCTCTCTCACAGTGAACAGAGAAACTTCCTTCTATCCAAGTAAGGTATGGGCAAACATAGAAACTTGTAACACAGCCCTGAATTCAGCACTGATTTGAAAACTGGACTATACTAGCTTAGAGAGACAGGAAAACAAGTATATATTTTTTGTTTGTTTTTTTCAGAAAATGAAGCAGATACAATAAAAAAACCTTTAAATGCACAGAAATGGCTATCGCACTTGAATATGTAGCCTACAAAAGTTAAACAGGTAATTTAAACACAAAAACGACTTTGTTAAAGTGCAGACAGTAAAATAAGTACAATATGTAGCTGAAACAAGATTTTTAAATCACAGAAACTCTAGAAAATTGGTATTTTAGGCAGAATTAGCTAAAGGCACCAAGAAAATGCAGAAAAAATTATACTTAATCACTCCAAAGTCTCTCTTTTGTCTCTCTGCTGTTGTAGAACTCTGCAGGGCACCAGGCAGGAGCTTGCTGAGCTGTAAACTAGCACAAAAACCTCACAAATGGGGGTTTTATAGCAGGGTAATGAAAGAGATAGAAATTAGCCAAAAATGGCCAATAAACAACTCATTTCTGGGCTGAAACCACTCCTCCAGGGAAACATAGGCTGCTCAAAGCTCCCTCTCTCACAGTGAACAGAGAAACTTCTTTCTATCCAAGTAAGGTATGGGCAAACACAGAAACTTGTAACACAGCCCTCAGTTCAGCACTAACCTGAAAACTGGACTCTACTAGCTTAGAAAGGTGGGAAAACAGGTATTTTTTTGGTTTTTTTGCTTTTTTTCAGAAAATAAAGCAGATACAATAAAAAACACTTTAAATGCACAGAAATGGCTATCACACGTAAGTGTGTAGCTTACCACAGTTAAACAGGTAATTTAAACACAAAAACAAATTTGTTAAAGTGCAGGCAGTAAAATAAGTACAATATGTAGCTGAAACAACTTTTTTAAATCACAGAAACTCTAGAAAACTGGTGTTTTAGGCAGAATTAGCTAAAGGCAGCAAGAAAATGCAGAAAATAATATTCAATCACTCCAAAGTCTCTCTTTTGTATATCTGCTGCTGTAGAACTCTGCAAGGCACCAGGCAGGAGCTTCCTGAGCTGTATACTAGCTCAAAAACCTCACAAATGTGTTTTTTTTAGCAGAGAAATGAAAGAGATAGAAATTAGCCTAAAATGGCCAATAAACTACTAATTGCTGGGCTGAGACCACTCCTCCAGTGACAGATAGGCTGCTCAAAGCTCCCTCTCACAAAGTGAACAGAGAAACTTCCTTCTATCCAATTAAGGTATGAGCAAACAGAGAAACTTGTAACACAGCCCTGAATTCAGCACTAACGTGAAAACTGGATTATACTAGCTTAGAAAGGTGAGAAAACAAGTATATTTTTTGTTTGTTTTTTTTTCAGAAAATAAAGCAGATACAATAAAAAAAACTTTAAATGCACAGAAATGGCTATCACACTTGAGAGTGTAGTGTACAACAGTTAAACAGGTAATTTAAACACAAAAACAACTTTGTTAAAATGCAGGCAGTAACATAAGTACAAAATGTAGCTGAAAAGCTTTTTAAATCACAGAAACTCTAGAAAATTTGTGTTTTAGGTGGAATTAGCTAAAGGCAGCAAGAAAATGCAGACAAAATGATACTTAATAACTCCAAAGTTTCTCTTTTGTCGCTCTGATGCTGTAGAACTCTGCAAGGCACCAGGCAGGAGCTTGCAGAACTGTATACTAAAACAAAAGCATAGCAAATGCAAGTTTTATAGCAGGGAAATGAAAGAGAAAGAAATTAGCCCAAAATGGCCAATAAACTTACTAATTTCTGGGCTGAAACCACTCCTCCAGGGACAGATAGGCTGCTCAAAGCTCCCTCTCTCACAGTGAACAGAGAAACTTCCTTCTATCCAAGTAAGGTATGGGCAAAGACTGAAACTTGTAACACAGCCCTGAATTCAGCACTAACTTGAAAATCTGGACTATACTAGCTTAGAGAGATGGGAAAACAAGTATATTTTTGTGTTTGTTTTTTTCAGAAAATGAAGCAGATACAATAAAAAAACACTTTAAATGCACAGAAATGGCTATCACACTTGAATGTGTAGCCTACAAAAGTTAAACAGATAATTGAAACATAAAAACGACTTTGCTAAAATGCAGGCAGTAAAATAAGTATAATATGTAGCTGAAACAAGATTTTGAAATCACAGAAACTGTAGAAAATTGGTATTTTAGGCAGAATTAGCTAAAGGCAACAAGAAAATGCAGAAAAATGATACGTAATCACTCCAAAGTCCCTCATTTGTCTCTCTGCTGCTGTAGAACTCTGCAGGGCACCAGTCAGGAGCTTGCTGAACTGTAAACTAGCACAAAAACCTCACAAATGGGGGTTTTATAGCAGGGTAATGAAAGAGATAGAAATTAGTCCAAAATGGCCAATAAACAAATAATTTCTGGGCTGAAACCACTCATCCAGGGACAGATAGGCTTCTCAAAGCTCCCTCTCTCACAGTGAACAGGGAAACTTCCTTCTATCCAAGTAAGGTATGGGCAAACACAGAAACTTGTAACACAGCCCTGAATTCAGCACTAACCTGAAAACTTGGCTATGCCAGCTTAGAAAGGCAGGAACACAAGTATTTTTTTTTGTTTTTTTGTTTTTTTTTCAGAAAATAAAGCAGATACAATAAAAAAGAAACAATTTAAATGCACAGAAATGGCTATCACACTTGAGTGTGTAGCCTACAACAGTTTAACAGGTAATTTAAATACAAAAATAAAATTGTTAAAGTGCAGGCAGTAAAATAAGTACAATATGTAGCTGAAACAAGCTTTTTAAATCACAGAAACTCTAGAAAATCTGTGTTTTAGGTGGAATTAGCTAAAGGCAACAAGAAAATGCAGAACAATGATACTTAATCACTCCAAAGTCTCTTTTTTGTCTCTCTGCTGCTGTAGAACTCTGCAGGGCACCAGGCAGGAGCTTGCTGAGCTGTATACTAATTTAAACGCAAAAATGACTTTGTTAAAGTGCAGGCAGTAAAATAAGTACAATATGTAGCTGAAACAAGCTTTTTAAATAACAGAAACTCGAGAAAATCTGCATTTTAGGTGGGATTAGCTAAAGGCAACAAGCTTGCTGAGCTGTATACTAGCTCAAAAACCTCGCAAATGCAGGTTTTATAGCAGGGAAATGAAAGAGATAGAAATTAGCCCAAAATCACCAATAAACTAATAATTTCTGGGCTGAAACCACTCCTCCAGGGGCAGAAAGGCTGCTCAAAGCTCCCTCTCTCACAGTGAACAGAGAAATTTTCTTCTATCCAAGTAAGGTATGGGCAAACACTGAAACTTGTAACACAGCCCTGAATTCAGCACTAACCTGAAAACTGGACTACACTAGCTTAGAAAGGCGGGAAAACAAGTATTTTTTTTTTTTTTTTTTTTTTTTCAGAAAATAAAGCAGATACAATAAAAAAACACTTTAAATGCACATAAATGGCTATCACACTTGATTGTGTAGCCTACAATAGTTATACAGGTAAATTAAACACAAAAATGACTTTGTTAAAGTGCAGGCAGTAAAATAAGTACAATATGTAGCTGAAACAAGCTTTTTAAAATCACAGAAACTCTAGAAAATCTGCATTATATGAGGAATTAACTAAAGAAATATTTTACTCTACATACACATTTACATTTGCCAGGAGTGAGATTCAAACCTCTATCCAACTATCTTTTCGGGCCATTATGTTACGTTTTTACCACATGCACCACTATCACACCCACTCACATGTTTAGTTTTAGTTATGACTAGTGTGAAAATTGGGGAAAGATGGCCGAAGGCTGTCACACTAGTCAAATAGAGTTTGATACATAATTCTATCATTTGTATAAATAAATGTAAAATACAAGCTTGTGTTCTTAAATGAAAGAAAACATTGTAAAATGGGAACTTCAAGATTGTTCTAACATTGCCATCTGTTGTAAGGAAAACCAAGCAAAGCATTTCAAATGTTCTTTGAAGTTACAACTATCTGAAAAAGCGGTGCTGAAGCAGCTAGCTGAACCCAGTCTTTCTATTGTCTTAACTTAAGGAATAATTGTTAGAGTATACATGTGAAATGTCTTTTATTGTGGTAGTTTCCAGAGCAGGTGTGAGATTGCTAAATAATGCAGTTTGTTTTCTGGGAACTCCAGACTAAGTGTCAAAATGATGTAATGTGAATACTGGGAATACATAAGTGTCAAAATGATGTAATTTGGGAGGGCCTTAGCAGAGCTATTTGTTAGTGAGTTTTAAAAACTATTGTTGAGAGAGAGACTGAAAGCATTTTTGTCTTGGACCATCAACCTCAGCACTGCTTATGCTCTATATGCATGTAAGTAGGATTGTAGCACTGTGTTTTCTCTTAAGAATAGCTAAATATTAGAAAGTTATATTAAGTGTTTTTCTTTGACATCAGACCTGTTCTACTGTATTATTTTGTTTCTGTGTGATCTCTGAACTCTTAGATATCTCTATGGTGTAGTAGTGTTTTCTTGTGTTTTAATTATTTATTATGAAATATTTTAAAAACCTTTACCTGTGGCTGGTTTGTGTAGAGATAGTAGGCTCTAGAGTACCTTGCATATTTATAGAATTCATTGTAATAAGCCACTCTAAAAAGCCTTGGACTGAATATTTACATTACCAATTGGATAATAATATTGCACATTAATAATTGGGCACCCTTTCAAGGGCTTTTGGGTAGTTGATAACTGTTAGCTGGTGGTGGCAGAAATTACTACCGTATAGTCTGAGTAAAGAGGCACAGCTGGTGCATCTGTGTCAGCCTTTCCCAGGAGTGTCTTTGAAGTTGTATAAATACTTATCTCAACTTGTGGGTGTGTGTCAGCTACCTGGGCAGGGACATGAAGCACTGGTTGGACAGAGTGGGATCTGGAGGTTAACTTTCCAGCCAAGCTGAGATCTGGACCCTGTAGCTGTGCCAGTGGGGAGACTTATTTAGGACTTGGGGAGTAAGTGAGCAACCAGCCACAGACTGACTGTGATCTCTGTGTGCACTTAAGGGAATTGTACTTTACTATGTGTATTTGTTATCCTTTCCTCTTCTATGAGACAACCTTCCTGGTGTTAATGGTGAAGATTAAGGCTCCTTGATTTCTGGGCCAGGGCAAAATCATCACATATCTGTTTGGCAGTGTTTGAGATAAGATATCCTCACATATTTGTTTGGCAGTGGTGGGGGTAGAGTGAATCCTGTAGCTTATGTACAGTGATCTCTGAAAGTGTTTTGTACGCTAAATCAGCCACGTAGGGTATACTCAGAGTTCAGATCACAATTGTTTTATTTCTTTTGTTAGCTTAGTTAGTCAGGGTGAGCATGTAACATGTCAGCACAGGAGTATGGAAAGCTGACAAGGAGCAAGTTGGTGGAGATGTGCCAGGCTAGGGGACTGGTACATTGAAACCTGACTAAGGCAGACCTGATTGCAGCCTTGGTTATAGCTGCATCAGAAAACAGCATCCAGGAGGACAATCAGAATGGCAGTGGAGATACAATATTCTCGGAGAATGGACAGATCAACCCTTCTGCGAAGTACAATCAGACTGGCAGTGGAAATACAAAATCCTCAGAGAATGGATAGCTCAACCTTGAGCACTTATTTTCATAGCTGGGTGAGTGGATGTCAGGTCACCACTTTTGAAGGGCTGGCAAACCTTTTGGTGAGGGAACAAGCCCTTAGCACTTTGCCTGAAGACATGAGGATCAGGTTAGCTGATAGACAATATGCTACTTCAGATGAGTTGGGGAAGAAGGGAGACCTATACCTGGCCAGCAGGGCAGCCATGCACAGGAAGGGCACCCCCAGTACTGCTCATGGGTCTAAAGGAACCCATGGTGGGCAGCACAGAGTGCCCCAACAGAATCTGCCAGTAGTAGGGGAAGCCACTAGTCCAGGTACACATCCAGGAGCTAGGGTTACATTTTTGAATGCAACTAGTGGGGTCATGTGGCATACAGGTGCCCATGGAGGCAAGTGGGGAACCAAAGGTGAGGGATCCAGTAAGTGGGAAAGACAAAATGCCAACAGTAGGTTGTCTTGTGACAACAGGGGTATGAAACTTCCATCCTGCTGATGTCCTGAGAGGGAAGGATTTGGATGAGGCATACCCATGCAGTTACATGCAGTGAGGCTAGGGGACAAGCATGTGAGTCTGGTAGCCTGGGGAAGACCGAGACAGACTGGATACTTGCAGCCAGGACTGCTGAGGGGGTTACTTCAGGGAGTGAGCTACGCTGTAGCAGTGAGACTGAATGTGAGCCACAGCTGCTTGTGAGTACTGATGTTCCCTTGTACAGGGTAACTCCAAAGGTAGAGGTGAGTAGTAGTACCCAGGCTGATAGTGAGGCACCACTGTCAGAGGATGCCAGACTTCCAGTGGAAGGGGAGTTGGGATGGGTTACAAGGAGAGAGTTGAGACAGGCTCTGCTCTCAGACCCTACATTGCAAGACCTGAGGCAGGTAGCTAGGGAGGCACCTGATTCTCAAGGGAAGTGGGAATCTGTATACTGGGACAAAGGGTTACTATGTAGAGAGTGGACCCCGGAGGGAGAGCTAGAAGGTGAGAGAGTACAGCAGTTGGTAGTACCTAGAGCCTACCATCTGGCGCTTCTAGCCATAGCCCATGGATATTCCCTTTGCAGGTCATATGGGCATAAATCATACAAAGAGGTGTATTATGCAAAATTTCTATTTACCTGGAATTTCCAGAGATGTAACAGGGTACTGCAGGGCCTGTGAGCAGTGCCAAAAGGTAAGCAAGGCAAGAGACAAGGTGAGAGCTTCTTTGATGCCTTTGCCTGTGATTGAGGAGCCGTTTCAGAGGGTAGTTATGGATATTGTGGGTCCTCTGAGTACCGCAAGTTCCACAGGGAAAAAGTATATCCTAGTGGTAGTGGATTATGCTACACCATACCCTGAGGCAGTGGCTTTATCCTCCATTGAGGCAGAGAAAGTGGCAGATGCTTTGTTAGAAATTTTCAGCAGGGTGGGTTTCCCAAAAGAAATACTGACTGACCGAGGTGCCAGTTTCATGTCAGACCTGCTGGCTTGTCTGTGGAAGTCCTGAGGGGTGAAGCACATAAAGACCACTGCATACCATCCCCAGACTAATGGTCTTGTTGAGAGGTTAAACTCTACAATCAAGTCCATGCTACAGGCATTTGCAGATATGTTTAAGAGGGAGTGGGACAAATATTTGCCCCATCTGTTGCTTGCTTACAGGCAGATTCCCCAGGAATCCACGGGTTTCTCACCCTTTGAATTGTTGTATGGGCATAGAGTGAGGGGACCTTTAAATTTAATTTGAGGTGAGCGGGAAGGTGAGTGTGAGTCTCACAAGGAGTCTGTTGTGGCATACATCCTAAACCTCAGGACACGGCTCAGGGAACTCATGGGCTTGGCCCAGGAGAACCTGGCAGAAGCCCAATAACAGAAAAAGGTGTGGTATGACAGGAATGGTCAAGCTAGAGAATATGCTGTGGGGCAGCAGGCAATGGTTCTCATTCCTGTCAGACACAGCAAGCTGCAAGCAGCTTGGGAGGAACCCTACAAGGTAGTAAGAAAGGTAAGTGATGTTAACTACATGGTGGAAGTGCTAGGCAGATGGCAGGGGCACAAATTGTACCATGTTAACATGATGAAACTTCACCATGATAGGGAGGCCCTTGTGCTGAGCATTTGCAGTGGATTGCAGGAGGAATCTGAGGGAGATTTGGGGACTGATCTCCTCAGTGAGGCTTGGGCTGACACCTAGGTGAAAGGGGTAGCAATGTCCCAGTAGCTATCTCCTACCCAGGTTCGAAAAATCCAAGTAGTGTTGCAGGAATTTGGGGACATGTTCACTGGGAAACCAGAGTGCACCCACCTGGTGCAGTACCAGGTAGATACAGGACCCCAAAGGCCTATTAGCCAGGCCCCTTATAGGGTGCTTGAGGGAGTCAAACAGACTCTGAGGGAAGAGGTACAGGAGATGTTTGAACTAGGGGTGATTCAAGACTCCAACAGTCCCTGGGCCTCGCCAGTGGTGTTGGTGCCAAAGAAGGATGGCAGCACTGGGTTCTGTATGGATTTCAGGAAATTAAATAGTCACACAGAGTCGGATGCTTACCCCATGCCTAGGACAGATGAGGCCCTAGAGCAGCTGGGTGGGGCAAAGTATCTTACAACCATTGATCTTAACAAGGGTTACTGGCAGGTGCCCTTGACTCCCAGTGCTAGAGAGAAGTCAGCCTTTGTGACTCCTTTTGGTTTGTACAAGTTCACAAAGATGCCCTTTGGGTTGAAGAATGCCCAGCAACTTTCCAGAGGCTGGTGGATAGTATCCTAGCCAGATCACCTTCAGCATGTCAGGGAGGTGCTGGGCAGACTACAGAGGGCAGGGCTGACCATTAAGCCAAGCAAATGTCAGGTGGGTATGGCAGTGGTCACCTACCTAGGACATAGAGTGGGGAGTGGTAAGATCAGGCCAGAGCCTGCCAAAGTGGAAGCTATTCAGGCATGGCCTGCACCTGTTACTAAAAAGCAGGTGAGGGCATTCTTAGGGACAGCAGGATACTACAGAAAGTTCGTCCCTATTTATAGTACCATAGCTGCTCCCCTCATAGACCTGACAAGGAAGAACAGGCCAGATAAGGTAGTGTGGACCACAGAATGTAAGCAGGCATTCCAGAAGCATAAAGAAGCTTTGGGAGGACCCCCTGTGTTAGCCAGTCCAGATTACAGCAAAGAATTTGTTGTGCGAGTGAATGCTTTGAACCATGGGGTTGGGCTGTATTAGCCAGATTTCTTCAGAGGGGGAAGAGCACCCAGTGGTTTATCTCAGTCATAGGCTCCAACCCAGGGAGGAATGCTATGCAACTGTAGAAATAGAATGTCTAGCCATAGTGTGGGCATTGCAGAAACTTCAACCTTATCTGCATGGAAGAAAATTCACTGTAATGACAGATCACAACCCTCTAATATTGTTAAACAGAGCCAGTCAGCAAAATGCCAAGTTGCTAAGATGGAGCCTGGGGTTGCAAGCATATGATATGTCAGTGCAGCACCACAGTGGGAGAAGCAATGCCAATACAGATTGGCTCTCAAGACAGGGAATGAGGTGAGGTACCCTCAAATAGATCTAACCCTCTCAAGCGGCGTTTCTCAAGGGTCACTTGAAAAACTAGCTTGAGTTCTCCAGAGGGGAAGAGATGTGAAGATTCAGGAAAGATGGGCGAAGGCTGCCAGCCTAGTCGATTAGAATTTGATACATAATTCTATCGTTTGTATAAATAAATGTAAAATACAGGCTTGTGTTCCTAAATGAAAGAAAACACTATAAAATGTGAACTGCAAGATTGTTGCAACATTGCCATCTGCTGTAAGGAAAACCAAGCAAAGCATTTCAAATGTTCTTTTAAGTTACAATTATCTACAAAAGTGGTGCCGAAGTGGCTGGCTGAACACATTCTTTCTATTGTCTTAACTTAAGGAATATTTGTTAAGAGTTTCATGTGAAATGTCTTTTATTGTGGTAGTTTCCTGAGCAGGTGTTAGATTGCTAAATAATGCAGTTTGTGGCCTGGGAACTCCAGACTAAGTGTCAAAATTATGTAATGTGAATACTGGGAAAACCTAAGTGTCAAAATTATGTAATATGGGTTGGCCTTAGCAGAACTGTTTGTTAGTGAGTTTTAAAAACTATTGCTGAGAGAGAGACTGAAAGCATTTTTGACTTGGACCATCAACCCCAGCACTGCTTATGCTCTATATGCACGTAAGTAGGATTGTAGCACTGTGTTTTCTCTGAAGAATAGCTAAAGATTAGAAAGTTAGATTAAGTGCTTTTCTTTGACATCAGACCTGTCCTACTGTATTATTTTAAGTTTCTGTGTGATCTCTGAACTCTTAGATATCTCTGTGGTGTAGTAGTATTGTCTTGTGTATTAATTATTTATTATTAAATATTTTAAAAATCTTTACCTGTGGCTGGTTTGTGTAGAGATAGTAGGCTCTAGAGTAGATTGCGTATTTATAGAGTTCATTGTAATAAGCCACTCTAAAAAGCCATAGACTGAATAGTCACATTACCAATTGGATAATAATATTGCACAGCAATAATTGGACACCATTTCAAGGGCTTTTGGGTAGGTGATAATTGTTAGCTGGTGGTGGCAGAAATTACTACCGTATAGTCTGGGTAAAGGGGCACAGCTGGAGAATCTGTGTCAGCCTTTCTCAGGAGTGTCTGTGAAGTTGTACAAATACTTATCTCAAAGTGTGGGTGTGTGTCAGCTACCTGAGCAGGGAACCAAAGCACTGGTTGGACAAAGAGGGTACTGGAGGTTAGCTTGCCAGCTAGGCTGAGATTTGGGCCCTATAGCTAGTGGGGAGTCTTACTGGGGACCCAGGGAGCAAGGGAGCAACCAGCCCTAGACTGACTGTGATCTCTGTGTGAACTTAAGGGGAATTTTACTTTACTGTGTGTATTTGCTATCCTTTTCTCTTCTATGAGATGACCTCCCTGGTGTTAGTGGTGAGGACATATTTTCAGACACCATGTCAGTTTCTGGAGTGTACATGGGAAAAGTCTGCATACAAAAGTCTAGACAGACAAAAGGGGGTGTAAAACTGTAGAAATGTGAACATAAATCCCCTGAAAATGTAAGACCACATACAAATATGAGCAAAACAATTAGTCTGTATGTCAGAAAGATTAAAGGAAATAAGTAAAATTAATATTTTTTTAATAATCTCGAAATGTTTGCCCTACACGCTGCAGTGCAAAACATTCTTAATAGAAAAAAAAATAGGAAAAAATAATTTTATAGTGTGTGACAGAAATGTATTACAGGAGCTTGCATGGGGTCCCTACAATGGTGCATTGCTGCTGTTGCTAAGGTGATATGGATATGAAGCATTTCGTTTCTAGGGGGTTACTGAATAGCAGGAAGGAGTAATCATATCTGCATATCCCCTTCGTGTAGGATCTTACACCATATTGATATTTACACATGATGTGGTTGACATCAGGGGGGTGTGTCCTCTCACTTCTAAATTCTTTTGAGCTTAGGTTTAAATGTTTGTGCGGCATGCTGCCTGGCTGAGCATGTTCTGGAAACTGGATGTATTCCATTAGACATTTTGGCCTTTGTATAAGCCATGCTGAGTGGCGTGATGCTGCACTTGACGTCGCACACTGAAATTATGTTAATTATATTGTAGGCAGGTGGAATGCATCATAATTAGCCAAGCACACATTTTGCACCTACAGCAGAGCTATATAAAGTATGCATACACCCTAAATTCTGATTTTCTCCCAATACTCTGGACCATTGGACTACAGACTTGAGAATTTTAACTGAGATAATGCTGGGGCTGCTGCAGGTCTGCTACATCTGTATGTGCTAGATGCTGAAGTCAGTGCTACTGCTGCTGCTGACAATAGGCCTAGGCAGAGAAGGAGAAGAGTGTTCAAGCCCAGGGTAACCTTCCAGGAGCTACATGAACTGGAGACTGTAGAGAACTAACAGGGTGGACAGGGAAATACTACAACAACTCACTGAAGTCTGCCACCCTCAACTCAGACCCAGAGACAACAGAGGGAAACCCATCCCAGTACAAACAAAGGTAGTGCAGTCCTTAAATTACTAGCTACAGGTACTTTCCAAAGACCAACTGGGGACATGATGGGGGTCTCACAGGCATCTGCATCCAGGATACTCCACCAGTTCCTGGATGCCATGCTATCACATGCCAATGAGCACATATCTTTTCCTTTCACTTTTGAAGCAAGGGCCAGCAATATACAACACTTCTACTATGTAGTACACTACCCTGGAATGCTAGGTGCCATACATTGTACTCATGTACACATAAAGGCACCACCTGGTGAGCAGGGTATAATCTATGTTAACCACAAGGGGTACCACTCCATCAACTGCCAGGATGTGTGTAATGCCCAAGGGATTATCCTGAATATGTGTGCTGGCAGCTATCATGACGCCCGCATCTGGCATGCATCACAGCTGTACCAGATGTTTGCTGGGGGACATTCCACATGGCCATTTACTGGGGAATGCTGGCTATGCCCTGGAATCATGGATGATGATGCCCATCAGAAATCCACACACATCCACATAAGAATTCCATAATTAGACACATGCACAAAATAAGAGCATCATAGAGCATGTGTTTGGGTTTCTGAAGCCACTGTTTCAGTGCCTCGCTATATCAGGTGGAGCTCTGCAGTACTCTCCACCCACATGTGCACATATGTTCACAGTATGTACTATGCTACACAATCTGATCCTGTGGAAACAGCTGCAGCAGAATCAGGAAAGGGAAGACATACAGAGCCCACCACCAGTGCATAGGTCACCACAGCCACAGTCACAGGAGGACTTGGAGGAGGAACCTCCTGCTGATGTCCCTGTAGGCTGACTTAGTTGTGCTCAGTATGCACTGGCTTTGGCCAAGAGAAAACACATAGCACATTCACTGACAACCTAGGTACCTAGGGACTGACACCTTACTTGTACTCACATGCATATAACAAACTTGATGCCAGGCAACCCACACAACCTGTACCTATCCATGTATTGGCTGTGTACTGCTTGCATCAGACAGAGTTAGCCCTGAACTACAGTTCTGTCAACTGCTACATTTGTAAGGTGAGTCTCTAACTTACATGGTACTTGTAAGGATTACTATGATATGGTATGGTATTGATGGATCTGCTATATTTATGCAAGTAAATAAAGTGGGCTATTTGGCCAGAAGTAACATCTACGTGGGACTACAGATACCCAGTCCACTATCATGTGTCCTTTAATAGTCACTAGGCCTTATGCATGGAATATTCACTACATCAGTTATGAAAGATGTTAAACAGAGGGGTTACATGGTATTTGGACTACTGTGTATGCCAGCAGAACATGCGGTGTTGTCCCCTCCCCCCAACCCCACACAGCAGTGTTCCCGTATAACTGCTGTAAAAGTAACTCATCAATAGTATATCAGCAGTCCAGGCAATCTCAGGGTAGTAATATAAAAAGTGATCATATATTGTATGTCTCACTTAACCCAGGAATAACAACATATATATTGATGCTGTTGATTGTCTGATGAATGACTGCTCTCTTTCTAGCAGCTTGTGCGGCTGTTTGGACTAGCGATTTTAGTATGGGTGATGGTATTGATTATTCTAATCTGGAAGTAGCCACGTCTTTTGGATGTGAAGTAGTATTATGTTGTCCTTTTTATAGACTGTAAGTCTTTGTGTGGTGTGAAATTATTAACCTCTGTCACATGTTAATTACATCACACAGTTGAAGAATGTTGTGGACAATTTGAGTGAACAGTAGTACTGCAGATACAGGGACAGATGACATTGTTTGTAACACACAAAATCCCAGACTGGAATAAAGGTAGGTGTGGCCTGGAGTCAGTTTATAAGTACTGACAATCCCAATGGGCATGCTCATACACTTAGATAAACAGAGGGCAATTCTGTTGCCCCTTGTCCAAAATGACCTGTTATGTATAGATATGTCTATACATACATACATATATTTATACATATCTGTTTGTCACTATCTCTCTCTCCCATAGATAGTATGTCTCTCTCTATGTATATACAAGTATAGATATACATATATATATATATATATATATATATATATATATATATATATATATATATATATATATCAAAGAACATACATCTCAGGTCTCTCCTCATATATCTGTGTAACACATACATATATTGTACACACACACACACACACACACACACACACACACACACACACACACACACATACAGCTACATTTCTATATACATCCCTGTTATATACACAAATATGTGTGTGGATGGCTGTATTGTCCTATATACCCTGATAATGGTGAGTAAAGCTGCACTATTACACATCTATAATGTTCCTCAAAGGATTCAAAGTAAGGGCTCAACAGCACATAATGCACTTACTTACAGAACACCGTGTCTGCTAGATGTCACCACACATACAGCAACAGGTGAGCACGTGGTGTAATGTTTAATGTTGTCTTCCAACACATTAACATGGTACATTGTTCTTGCCCACAGGCTTGGCCATCACAATGCAAAAATCCACATATAGCCAAACTGGTAACTGTAGTCACATAGCTAGGATAAATAACACTTATCTGGCTGCTAGGCTACTAGATGCAGATAACAGTATGCAGCAGTTTCACTCTGCATGCCATAGATGCTGTTCAACTCAAGCTTAGTTTGTGTAATCTACAAGTAGTTTGCCTGCAGTCATGTCTAAAACAGACATCAGCTGTGATGCATGTGATAAATACTGTGCTCTGTAGTGTGTAAGAGTAGTTAGGTAGGGGTTCTAATCTCACTGTGTGTGTGTGTGTATGTGTGTGTGTTTGTGTGTATGTGTGTTTGCGCATGTTTGTATCCCCCTAAAAAACAACTGAGAATCTGTCATTGACTTTGAGACTGCAATAGTTCCACACTTTTTGGCCATGCAAATTGCTGCCAGTTTCCAAACTTCCCACTTCTAGAAGTCCTGCTGATGTTATCAACCTTAAGACTACCAGCTGCCAGTGTAATCTCAAACATAAGCCATGGCATGTGTGGTAAGTTCTATGATCTGCCCTGTGTAAGAGTAGATATGTAGGGATTCTAATCTTGCTGCAGGCCACTCAGAATGTGTGTGTATCTCCCTATGACATAAATACAATCACCTCGGTAACTTAGAAAGAACTCAGGCTTTGCAGTATTTTGGTTGCAGCAAGTGATGTGGGCCTCCAAAGGCCAACAACAACTAGGCCTGCTGATGTCATCAAGCATGTGATGTCCTAAAGAGATAGTAATAGTAGGCTTGAAGTGCAGCACGTGGATTACATAGTGTGTACCTTTCGATAGGTAAGTATTCTAATCTGCATGCAGCCAACTTACAGTGTGTGTGTGCTGTGCTGTGTCCTGTAATCAGTAAGTGGAAGTGGTGCCTGCCTTAATGTAGACAGGTTTGTATGTGTGGCTGTTACAGCATTTTTCATCAGCTTATGGAATCATAGGTTATTTGAACTTTAGTAGTATAATGGCCCTACAGCCCTCACAATCCTAGCCAAGTGTATACCCTTATTTACATGATCAGCACATATTTCCCCTGTCCATGAGGGTCACATGCAGAAGCCCTGTGGTGAAATGATGGTTACCCAGCCAATCATACAAATGGCATCTGTCAAAGTCCACTGAGGTGCTCTGTTTGCCATTAGGCAGGATTCTGTTTAAAATGTGTGTTAAAGTCTGCTAGACAGATCTCTCCCACCAGCATGTATTACTAATCTGACATAGCAGGTTAACGTCCTTAGAATCAGTAATCCATGTGCCATGCCACCTACAGATATGCAGCATTTCCAATCAAGCAGGGTCACACATTGCCCAGTGTGCAAGACATAGATCACGTCTGAGTAGTCTATATGCCACAGGCTACAATGACACTGATTTCAGATGAAGCCCATTGAACAGATACTGAAGACATGAAGTTCCCTTGTGAGGAACCATTGTGTTGTGTGCAACTGCCAGTAGTGCTTGGAAGGGTACAGTACCAAATGGCCATTGTACTCATATATTGGCATGCTGAGGGAAGAGTACATGGAGGTTATGAGTATGTCAATTTTGGGTGACTGTGCCCTCAATGATGTCATATGGTTCCTGTCTTACCACTGGGAGACATGATGATCTCAGGTACATTAGGTGTAAACCTATGTGGCCAGGCCCATGTGCCCATGGATATCACCCCTGAGTATGTACATTACATGTTGTGACTGATGTGTTACCAGGAACATAGGTGTTACCGATGGAAATGATACTATATATATATTTGGATGGAGTTTATGGCCAATAGTATGTCAACAGGCATTTGTTCATCAATACCCTCTTGTAGGATATTGACATAGCTCACAGAGTCTATGACCGCTCACAGTTTGCAGGATCAGCCAACATTGTCAGCCACAGACAGTCGGTATTCGCTTGTATTGTGGTTAAATGGATCCCAAGCAGTACAGATCCCAGGACTGAGCCCTGATGAACACTGCTGCTTACAGATCAGTTACTGGAGGCAGATTTCCCTATTTTGAGTATGTGTGCCATCAATGAGCCACTTAATGACCCCTATAATGATATTAGCCTAGATGCCTAAGTCAGTGTTTTGTCAATGATGCCTGAGTGAGGGATAGAATCACACAGATTGGCTACATCCTGGAGGTTGTATGCCATGATGTCAACTCACCCAGGTCCTTGGTGACTGCCTAGGACATGTCCACCTTGTTTAACAGCAATGATCTCCCTGTCAGACATCCAAACTGTGTACAGTCAATTGCCTATAGATCAGATATATGTTTGCTGATCAGCTCCATGATGATTTGTCCCACAGGTGCATCCTGGCCAGGAACCTGCCATGAGACTGGATATTGTGAGCTCGTTCAGTTGCAGCTGTAGGAAGAGAAGCACACTATTATGCATACCAGTTCTGCACAGATTCAACTTGTATTTTAGTAAAGTAATGACGAATATACTTACATATCTGTGGGGCATGCCCATCCCTAGCCTCTTGGACCCAGGTGTCCAAGGTCCCCCCTCTTCCTTCACTTCAGGTCATCATAATGGTGACAACAATGCTCACCAGTGTGGGGAATACCAGTAGCAGTGGTAAGATCCCTGTCCAACTGATCCCAGGCTTCAGCTTTACATTCTGAGCCCTGGTAATCACCCTGCAACAACCGGGGTTCATAGCTTTGGACCAGGAGTCCAGTGAAAACTCTGGACTCCTGCACACCCCACCTCTGTGCCCAAAAGCACAGTCATTCACCAACACTGAGGCATATTGACAGTTTAATAAGACTCGAATGAATACTGCAGAATTTCCATCTATTGCCCTTAATATAGGCTGTTTTCATGCCCTTACACATCATACTTCAACATTCAAAAAAGCACCTCATTGCATAGCATTGTGCAAACTCACTTAGTGGAGCTGAGCATCCCATAAACTCACACAACCATGTTTTAGTGAAGCTTAGCAATGCGCAAACAGGAGCAGCCATTAACCATGTTTAAGCAGTTGTTAGCACCACACAGCTTTTTCAAATGTAATAAATTTGTTTTTACATTAAACCACCCTTTCAGTCACATGACACATTTCCACAGCAATAAATGTAAAAAGGTATGATTGCTAAGGACTCAAATGTAAAAAGGTGTAATTGCTAAGGACTCAAACCTGGGACCTATAACACTGTAGGGGCTGACTCTATTTATTTAACTATTTGGATAGTAAGCAAACCAGTATACCTTCACATATATTACTAAGCTACCTGTTACAGTTGCTAATTACCATGCCATGTTGCACAAATGGCCATTCAAAAAATAAAATAAAAACACGTAGTCAAAAACACATAATTAATTACATCTGGATTCTGTTTATAAATGTCTGGCAGATGTCACCTGTGCATGTGTAAGTGCAGCTCAGCATTGCTGCACTCCGCATTGCACCAATGAGCATTAAAAAAATTGCAATTCACACATATTTCTAGACTACCAGGGTACATTACAGGTATGTACATTATCCTGTACATAACATCTGTCCAGGAATTCCCTGGACACTCCACAACCACGGGACACAAGACTGCTGCCTACATGGATTCAATACCTGTGTAACTGTGATGTCCCTTGGCAGCATGCCATGATTAATATGCATGGCCCACTGCTGATGGGGAACCATCGCCATGTATGCCAGTACATTCCATGTAGGCTCTACACAGAGCCTACATGAATTTTATTGAATCCTGGGGGCTTACTGTACTTTACTTGCATGGGTAGTGTGTTTTACATAGTCATGAGAATGCTGCATCATTGTAATTTGTTTTATCTGTAGAACTTCAAAGTGACATGGATTGAAAAAATAAAGGGTTTTGTTTGCAGGGTAAGGGGTAAGCATAAAATTTGTGATACGTATGATATCAGTTTTAGATTGTTTCTGAATTGTGTAACATGCAGTTCATAATTTGATGTGCAGTGCAAATGTAATAAGTACTTAAAAATGTTTGTGTATATTGAATGCTTAGTTGGTACTTAACCTACATGGATCACTTACAAAGCAACTTATTGTTGTTCCAATAAAACAGCAGTTTATATGTGAGTATTTTGGTTTAGGTATGTGATAAATTTACATTTTAACAATTTTGTAAATTTAACTCTTTTTATAGATACTTTCATTGATGAACCCAAGAAGAAATGTAGACAATATGACATTGAATATTTGAAATATGGCTTTATTTAGTGACCTAGAACCAAAACATTACTAATGTGCCTGATTTGCCAAAAAGTTTTTTTTTTCAAATGAATCTATGAAGTCTTCAAGACTAGAAGAACATTTAATAAGTTCTTGCTGATAAAAAAGATAAGAATATATCATATTTTGAAGCAGTTAAAATTTTTGAAAGAACCAACATTGGCAGGAATACAAGACAATGATGGGTTGCACACCTCTTACAACATTTCTGTGCTGATTGCTAAATTGTGAAAACCACATAGTATTGATGAACAACTAATCCTACCAGCTGTTGGTGAGGTTATACGCATGGTACTGCATATGCCAGCATCTGATATTATAAAGAAAATTCTCTTGAGCAAGAGCACAGTGCAACAAAGAATTGATGAAATGGCCCAGGATGTTGAAGATTCATTATGTGATTATTTAAAAACAACTTAGTTCTCTATACAACTTGATGAATCTGTCTACTTTATCAGGAAAGGAAGCCTTACTTTTAGCATATGTGCAATACATAAAAGAAGAAAAAAATTGCCAAGAATTATTACTTGCTAAAATATTACTGACACTAAAGGAGGATTAATATTCATGCATTGGAAGAGTTTTTTAAAGAATAAGAAATCCCTCTGCATAATATCTTGTCAGTTCCTACCAATGGTGCTCCAGTGATGGTAGGGCCCCATCATGGTTTTATTGTATATTTAAAAAAGGCTAGTGCCACATGTATTCCATGTACATTGTGTTATTCATCATCAACATTTATTTGCCAAAAGCCTGAGTGATCACCTACATTGGTCATTAAATTATGTCATTATAACAGTCAACAACATCAGAAGTCATTTATTGAATGACGGATTGTTTGGACAACTTTGTACTGAAAATTATGAAGAATTCAGTCACTTGCTGCTCCATAGTGAAGTTTGTTGGCTATCAAAGGGTACCTATTTGAATCAATTTTATATGCTCTTTGACTCAGTGCTAGAGTTTCTGAAAAACAGAGATGATTCTTTATGAGCCAACCTAATTAATTTCAAAAGTGGCATAGCTTATTTAACTGATTTGTTTAACAAATTTAATTAAGTAAATCTACATCTCCAAGTTGATGAGCTGAATTTAATAAAAACAAAACCTACTATTTCTGCATTTGTGTCAAAACTTCTGTTGTACAAATGAAACTTAGGATGAGAAGAATTCAGACAGTTTCCAAATCTATCAACAGTGGAAAATGTGAGAAATGCATGCTCAGTTACTGTCAGCACTTGGAGGCTCTCCAGTGTGATTTCAACCAATGATTCAAAGACATTCTTAAAATGAACATACCCGATTGGGTTTTGGACCCATGTTCAAGTACAAACACGAAAGGATTCTTACAATTACAAGAATAACTGATAGAACTAACAACAAATGAAGAATTGAAATTCACATTCAAAACTGGATACCAACAGTTCTGGTTGCAAAAGCAGATGCCCATACTTTATCCTGGATTGTAATCTGAAGTAAAAAAAAGTTTTAATCACATTTCCATCATCATACTTAGTGGAACATGGGTTAATTGTGGTCACAAATCTTTTAACAAACAAAAAAGAAACCAACTGCAAATAGTTGATCACTGTGATTTAAGAATGCTGCTGACAAACAATAGAGTTGAGTATCAATAAATTGATAGCAGCACATCACCTCATCCTTCTCATTAGGTCTGTTTTTATATTACTGATTATTTAGCATGTTTAATAGTTTTATTAAATTTTCAGTTTTAACTTGTTCTATGTTTACATACAATTTATGCTTCTTTTGTTGATTTTAATAAATAGTTTTAAAATTTCAGTTCCAAGGCGTCTTATTTCTAAACATCAAAAATCTCTACTACATGCAGAATAAAATACAAATTTATCTCTCTTTCTGTCTGATTCAATTTCCATACTATTTTCTATTATATGTACTTATCATGTAGAGCTGCAGGGAGCCAAATAAATTTTTTTGAAAAGGAGGCAGTAAACCAAATAAATTTGGGAACCACTGTTCTAGACAAACATGATTGGGGAGTTATTCATAACCTTTCTGCCATATTCTTTCTCCATCATATGACCGAATTCCTATGATATATGAAGTACCATGAAAAGTATTTATTTTTATTTTCATTTATTCTTTATTGATCATGTTAGTTCCAATATACCAGTGTCTTCTTTTCAGGACAGACACAAGGTGGTTTTCATACAGACTAGGAAAAATTTGGCCAGGGCATCTAAGAACTCCTCCTAATCTTATTTGATAAGTGCATTGAGATCTTTTACATCCACCTTAGCTATCACCAAATCAAGTAGCTGGGAGTTAGTTTAACAGACCTTTCTAGGATGGCATATTCAGGAATGCAACGCAAATTCTTATATCACACTGCAGTGTCAGTATTTTAAAAAGATAATGGAAGACTACCCATAATGCATCTCTAAAGTAACTTCAATAATAATTGATTTAATGTTCCTACTTCTACTTTCCAACATTCCTACTGAAAAAATACCTATACCAAGCTAAACCTGTCATCTACCATCAGATACGTAAAAAATAAACTTTAACCCACTCACATTCATCTCATCCCTCAAAGAATGTAACTGGCATCCTCTAACGTACCTCAGTCTTGATGATGCAGTTGACTTTTTTAATACTACCTTCCTGAGCATCCTTAATTACCATGCCCCTTGCTCTCAGGTAGGGGCGTCCCCCCCTATTGACAAAGCAGCGCGAGGGCTGACTTTTCAATAGATGCAGCTTTTTTTTTGTTCCCTCCCAACTGAAAAACTGACAGAGAATCAGATTAGTCTCACGAATGATAAGACTTTCCAGAATCAAAACACAACCCTCCCCATGGCTACAGAAAACCACTAAGTCAGAAATGAAAAACAGGGATAAAGCCTGGGAGCACAGGCACAAAACCAAGACCCCCTCAACTAGACAGAAATTCCTATAACTATGCAATAGAGTCAAAAAGCTAATAAAACAGGACAAATTCCAATACTACCAGTCTGCCCTAGACTTCTCCGAACACAGCCCCAAACAATTCTGGTCCTCCATAACCTCCCTCCTCCTAACATCCCTCACTCCTCAGAAAATATTGCTACCTCATTCAACACACACTTCACACAAACCATACTATCACTAGCTAAACAACACAACCCCTCCTCCAACCCACACCTTCAGCTACTAATCTCCCCACTGCCTTCTCTTTTTCTCCTGTACCTACCTCCAACATAAAAAACTCTTAACTAAACTTAAACCCACCAAATTAGCAGCAGACAACCTCCCAAGTGAATACCTACAAATCGCAGCTGATGCTCTGGCCTACCCAGTATCCATCTTGATTAACCAATCTCTGTCAGAAAGTTATGTTCCCACACTGTGGAAAGTATCACATATAATTCCCCTCCACAAAGGCGGACCCTCCACAGAACTAATCAATTACTGCCCCATAGCTATTCTCTCTCCACTCTCCAAAATACTAGAGAGATGCATATACTCTCAGGTCTCAGACTACTTCCTTACTAACAACCTCCTTTCCAATACTCAGCATGGTTTCTGACCAAACAATAGCACCTCCACTGCCTTACTCTCCTTTACTAACACTATCCTTCAGCATAAAAACAATGGCTATCTCTCCTCTGCTACTTTCCTAGACCTATCTAAAGCATTTGACATGGTCCCACACAAACAACTTATCTCTGTCCTCAATAACCTATCCTTCTCACAATCAGTCACCAACTGGTTTCAGAGTTACCTGTCTGACCACCAACAATCCGTTATATGGCAGAATGACATATCTCCCCAACTACCTGTCTCCATAGGGGTTCCCCAAGGATCCATCCTTGGACCCCTACTCTTCTCTACTTTCACAAATAATCTATTCTCTACCACCACACATGGCACACTCATACAATACGCAGATGACTCAACCATCATCTGCTCAGCCCAGTCCCTACCCAAAATGCAAAAAGTCACACAGGAAGCCTTTTCCTCTGTTGAAACTTGGTTATCCGATGCCCAATTAATACTCAACCCAAACAAAACTAAACTACTCATCTTCCAACCCACCAAACATACTCAAAACAACTCTCACTTTAACATCACAACAAAAGACAACACCACTACATACCCAACTGAACACACCAAATTGCTAGTAGTGGAAATAGACAATAAACTAAAATTTGACATTCACATATCCATGACCATAAAAAAGTCCACAAAAAACTAGGAGCATTATACAGAAATAAGCATCTTCTCACCAAAGCTGCAAAGATTTCAATAGCAAATTCCCACCTTATCTCCACCCTTCTTTATGCCTCTCCAATATATACCAACCTAAGGCAATGCGATCTAAACAAGCTAGAGACCTACTACAACAAAATTGCCAAATTCACCACAGGGACATCCTACCGTAGTCACCACTGCCTCTCACTTGCTGAACTGGGCTGGTTTGAACTCCCTCACCTCCTTCAATGGTATCAACTCTCACTCGCCCACAAACTAGTAAACCATCCACTAAATGTCCCATCCCTCCAGAATCTACTCCAACCCTATCACACAACCAGACCACTAAGATCCAGCAACAAAAATCTCTTGCAGATCACTAAAGTCAATAACTCTGCTGGTGAAGCACTATTCTCTTGTACCATAGCCAAATTATGGAACTCCCTCCCACCCACAATTACCTCCGTACCATCATGCACCCACTTCAAAACTTTACTAAAAGTGCACCTAAAAACATGCTGGCTATCTCCTTGCAACTCCCACTGTAATATCACACACCCCATCCAACCACTACCTTTCTTTCCACTCCACTAACTACCTTGATTATAGCAATCTCAGATGCTCATAAGCCTAGTACTTATACAGCAGGAACTTCTTATTTTAACATTTGTTAATGTCTGTTATGTACTTCACAGATAAAGATTCTAGTTGTCTACTGATGTACTATGTTCTTCATCTGTAAATATGTTGTAAGTAATTGTTATGTAAATTGTTAATCGCTATGTAATCCAATGTAACTACTGTCTGTTTATTTTAACTGTGGAGCTTTTCTCCCTGGGCCTCCGCTGAAAATGGACCTACGTCCAGTCAGACACTCCCGGTCAACAAATATAAATAAAATAAAATAAAATAAAATAATGTGAATAACATGATAGATGTACTGAAAAAAAATTTCGCTTTTGAGTTATAATCAGGATATGTATGAGAAAATAATTCATTTATTTTTAAAGACAACCTAAACAGCAGACATACCTCTGTAATTTTGACAGTGCTTTGACCTAGGCTGCTTCAATATATTATGCTCTTACTTGTTTTGCAAAAGCAGGTAATGATAAACTTATATGCCAAGAAGGCATGCTCCCTGACTGTTATGTTCTACTTTTAAATGTGCACCTGCTGTTTTGATGTTCATAATGAGGTTGACAGATGATTTCTGGTATGTACTTCAGTTCAACATGTGATGCACTTCTGCAGTAAACAACTGTGATGGACTATTTGACACAAAATTCATATCCTTTTTCTTTAATTGTTGTGCACAAGCCCAATCCTGTTGTTTCTTATCTGCTTGTTAAATACTCACTGTCTGATAAGCATTACAGTGTTTGAATTGATGAGGTACATAAATAAGAATAACTACAAATGCACGTAGTGGCATTTATATATTTTTTGAGGATGAACACTGTGAAATAAACTAAATTGTCACTGTGTTTAATGATTATCAGGTTTTTCTGAGGTGTTGTACTGCATTCTAATTCTCCGGTGTTGTGATGTCAGTGAATAACCATATCACATTGCTCATCTCTTTTGCATATAGCTATTAATATTTCCAGGGTTTGTTCTTCTTTCTATATATTGTTAAGAAACATCTGTTATTCATGATATGACCAAACAACAACTTAGTTGCACATAAACCTCAGTTACACTTGAGCTTAACTCTGTTATGGACACCTCAACTTAATTGTGTTAGGCATACATAGAAATAATGGATCATGGATTTATGTTTTTCTAACAGATTGTCTGCATGACTGTGTTGTAAGGTATATGTCAATGGTTTTATACCACAGGCCACATTTAAAACGCTAGGGTATCAGTATCATTGTTAGCTTACAATGTAGCAGCTGTTTTAAATGTAAACATGTCCTTGGACCACTCATTTTTGGCGTATACTTCTCTGAAGTCAATGTCAATGTCATTTCTCTCTGGTTGACTAAATTTGCAGAATATTGAAAATTAGGAGCTGTCACTGAACCCCAAACAAACACAAATGTTCTCCAGTGACTGACACAGGTAAACAACTGGTGTCAGAGCCATGGACTAAAACTAAATGCCAAGAAATGTATAGCAGCATCCTTTGGGAAGTCATCCACCCTTGGTAACTATCATATTGGCAACACACCCATTAAAGTTGACCCAGTAGTCAGGGACTTAGGGAAACACATAGACAGTAATCTATCCTTTGACCATCATGTGTCTACAGTAGTGCAGAAATCATTCTATGTTGTGCAACTTATAAACAAAGGTATGACATCTAGGTCCAAGGAAATGATTGTTTCACTGTATTTGGCATTCATCAGACCTATCATTGAGTACAGTGCCCCCTTTGATGCATACCTAATCAGACATATCCAACAAATGGTACAGCCACAGAGGTTCCTCACTAAAAGAATACAAGGCATAGTAAAATGTCCTATGCAGACTGCCTCAAGGCCCTATTCCTGTATTCTGTCTCCTACAGGCTTTTGAGGGGAGATCTATGTCTGGCATACAGGGCATTCTCAGTCCCCAGTCTGATGGACCCCCTGCATATCTGCAAAACAAAATAGCACCAGAATGACCCATTCAAAAGACTTAAACCTTGCCTGTGATATAAATAGGACCTACTGAAGAGACAGGTATGCATCCCAGGGACTGCCCCATCTCTGAACAGTCTCCCTATCCATGTGAAGCAGAGTTTCTCCCTAACCCCATTCAAGTGTAACTTGGATAATTGGATGGGGAACAGGAAATTCATCCCTGGTGTGACACCTATAACTCTAATGGACACAGGCAACCTGTAAATGGTTCATCACCCAGGCCCCTGCTTGTAAATATTTTATCTCCCAAGCATCTGCTTATACTTATCAGGGGAACCAGAACTTGTCAGAGATTTGGAATGCATGGCTAGGCTTAAAAAGGCCCTTGTGGTCATTAGTCTAGTAAACACCTATGAATATATGAACCTATGCACATACTGGCATGCCATGCATATCTTGATATGCCATGATATGTATGTGTTCTGTTTTTGTACGTGTTTGTTTTTCAGGCATACTGATGGATGTTTCATACTTACACTAGTAATAACAGCATTTTCTTGGATAAACAGTGTATTGCATGAGTTGCAATACAGTGGAGTAAAGCAAGGGCACTATGTGATGGACATAGTGGCCACACATGGCCTTCTATTGATATCCATACACATTGATAATAAGACATTAGGAATGTTGCAAGATCCTGATGGTATGCCTGCTACCCTTATTATTTATATTATACATAGTATAAAGACACATTATGAGATATATTGTCTGATAAATATTTTGAAATAACACCTGTACTGTATTGTGATATACCTTCAGCAAACATGTCACAGTTAGTGTCAAATTCTTTGTCTGTATTTCACAGTATTCAGGTGGCCATTGCATAGTGTTTCATGACAGAGATGTATTGCTCATGAATGTATGCTTGACAGTGTGTTTTACATTGTTATGTATTAAAGTACCTTTTGGCACATATGGTGTGACTATTGCATATGGTCATCCATTACTGTAATGTGATATAATAAACTGTTTCCTCCCATAGATCATGTCAGTTTGTTTATGTTATGTAGTCCTAAATTTAGATGAACATGGATTCTGTATATTTTTTGTTGTTTGTGTGTGTGTGTGTGTGTGTGTGTGTGTGTGTGTGTGTGTGTGTGTGTGTGTGTGTGTGTGTGTGTGTGTGTGTTTAACTTTGACAGAGAGTGGGGCCCATGGCAGATCTCCAAATGGACGATGGAGAAGATGACATGTCAGACCCCTGTCAGGTGACTCAGAGTCAGAGGACCAGGAGGATGACAGGATGGATGATGATAATGATGCTGACAAACATGGACCTGCATGTGCCATTGTTCCTGATGCTCACCATCGCAGATGGCAACCACTGCACAGGGAGATGATTTTTCGGACCAGATCTCGGAGGTGATGACAGATGTCTTTCAGATGCAGATGAGTTACCTGATGGGAAATTTTCTTCATGACATGGTACAGGCCATGCATGACTTCTTCCAGGAGATTGCACACAAGATCATTTGTGATGTTCAAACCTATCAGAATGGGTCCTCAGGACCATAAGTATTGTATGTGTAATCCAATTATGTAATGCTGTCATCAAGGTGCTTGCATTTTCACAAAATGTAATGCATAGGCACAATTATGTAGACATAGCATATTGCTGTCATGCTTAGCTGATATATTTCTGCCCATACACTGAGATATCATGTCATAGCTGGCATTAGGTTGTACATGACGTATGACACACATTAATGCAGTACACATGCATTAAGCAATTAAATTGACATGATGTGCTGTACTTTAATGCATACCTTATTCCTTAAGTGCTGGAGTTTTATACCTTACTTGTGTGTGTCTGTATATGTTTACTCCAATGCATGCAATGCAGCATAATAGTATATCCATTAGACTACAACCCTATATGTGACAGGTCTGACTGTTGCATTTTCCATGATGCAAGTGAGACACAATTGTTCTGCTTGTATTGCTGTATGTATACATCAGTGGGATGACAGCAACTCAACAAATGTATTATTCACATATTTCACACATAACGTGAAATAAGTCAATTTCCTTCATTTGCACATGTCATGTATGTGTATTGATTTCCCCCCTTCTCTCTCTCTCTCTCTCTCAGTTGTTACTTTATTATGAGGCTCAACACTTTCTAAATCTCCCCCAGAAAAAACAAACTTATAGTCTTTCACCACAAAAATACCACCCCAACCCAGGCCAATTTAATATTCTTGTAGCTGACAAAACCATCATAGACATAGTGCAAGAAACTAAACTGCTAGTTGTTATTATCGATAGCAAACTCAATATTGACCTTCATATCCAATAAAACATCAAGAAGACACATAAAAACTAGGACGCCTTTATAGAAACAGACAATTCCTTACCACTCCAACCAAGACCACCCTGGCTAAAACTTTCCTGCTCCCCTCCCTATTCTACGATTCCTGTATACTAACCAATCTGCAAAACTACACTAAGACTAAATTAGAACAATGCTACAACAAAGTTGCAAAGTTTGTAGAACTCCTACTACTGTGCACATCACTGTATACCACTAAAAGAACTAAACTTGCTGGAATTATCACAACAGATAGCATATACACACCTAACTACAACACACAACCTATGCTATAGACCCACAGCTTGTCCTGCCCTAGTAAACCTAATTCAACACTACAAACCAAACCTCTTAGGAATGTACAAGTTTTCTAGAAATCCAGGAAAATCTCTACACTCATGCTCTGTTGCCAAAGTATGGAACATCCTCCCACCTAACATTAGGCTAACTCCTAGCCTACCTCTCTTCACAGCTTTGTTAAAAGAACACCTAAACAAATCGTGACTATGCACATGCCTAACTCCAAACTAAGACACTTTTTCCCCCTCTGATACCTCCACTTACTACGCTAACCTTTGTCATCACAACTAAACCACCAAAAATCATAATAAAGTACTGGAAACTGTGCATCTTTCTAGCCCTATTGTTCTACTTACTAAATAAACTACCAATCTAAACAGCACATGTTTTCATTTCCCAATTCTAACTTGTATCATGGAATTTGTGTATAGTCTTATCAGTGATGTAGTGGCACTGTATTATTGTAAAGTCCTGTCAGACATACTGTTTTACATATAGTCTTATGTAAGACATAATTCAATGTTATATTGTGCAGTCCTGTCAAACATTTTTGCTTGTAAATTTTTGGCTTATTTACCTATGCATATGTAAACTATGGAGCTTTTCTCCCTGAGCCTATGCTGAAAATGGGTCATGTGTCACAAATGGACATTCTCTGTTAACAAATGTCAAATTAAATAAATAAATATGTCTGCTCAATGACATGACCTGTCCTTGTAACTGTAATTCATGGAATATTGTCTTTTTATGCTTTCACACTGGTATAATAGCGTTGTGTATGACATCTAGTAAAACATACTGTGACATGTTGTATGATATTCATGTGATTCATAGGTTCATAGGTTCATAGGTAGGTACTAGGCTATCGACCCTGGGGCCTATACAAGCGCAGCCAAAAAGGTACCCTGGCTTTTGCCAGCCAAGAAAATTATTTTCCTGGGCAACTGTTGAGTAGAAACACCAAAATGCCAGCATAGGTAGATCCACTGTTTAATAAGAGGTATAATGCAAAATGGACAAATAATGTCCTGGTAAAATGTCTCCACTGTTGAGTAGAGCCACAGAGATGATCCCTGGGGTAAATTTCCTATTTCCCATCCAATCATCAAGATTTTTCTTGAAGAGTGCTAATGAGGAGCTTTGTTTGATATAGATGGGTAGTTTATTCCAGAGTATGGGAAGTCTCTGGGACAGGAATCTATCCCGCTGGCATGTTCTGTTTAATGTGGTGACAAGGTTTAGGTCCCTAGAGCGTGTAGCTCGGAGGGATTGGGATTTCTTTAAGTGGAGCATGTCCAACAGCTCTGGGTTTGACATAGCTTTGTATGCTAGGCAGAGATCACCTCTGAGTAGGCGATATGTGACGGAGTAAAGCTGGAGTTTTTTGAGATGGTCTGCATAGGGCATCTGTTTGAGGCTGGTAATCTTCTTTGTGAGGTATTTCTGTGGCCTTTCCAGTTGTTGTAGACATCTTGTGAGGTACATACCAAAAGGGGCATTGTACTCTATAATGGGTCTAATGAGTGATGAGTAGAGGGGAACAATGACTTATTTTTTTCTGGATGAGAAACCTTTTGTGATGAGGTGTGCCACATAGAAGGATTTCCTGACTACTTTGGTGATGTGATTATCAAAGGAGAGACTACTGTCCACCTGTGTCCCAAGGTCTCTTATCACACTTTCAGTGTGATAAGAGACCTTGGGACACAGGGTTTCTTATCACGCTTTCAGTGTTAAGTATACTACCGTCTATGTTGTAGTTCATGGGTACAATGTTTTTACCAAAGGGGATGACAATGCACTTTTTAGCATTGAGCTTGAGGTGATGGCTTTGACACCAGGCATCTATCTCAGTGAGGCCCTTTTGTAGGATGTCCACATCGTTAGGAGTTTCGATTATGGCTCCTAGTTTGCATTTCTCTGTGAACTTCATTAGCCAAAGACCTTCTGTGTTAGCCTGTACTTCAGAGAAGTAGATACCAAACAGGAGAGGACCCGGGACTGAACCCTGTGGTACTCCACTTGTCACTGGTCTGAAGTCGGATTTGGAGTCTGCTACTTTCACAGTGTGGGTTCTGTCAGTGAGCCAGTTGGCAACCCATCTTGTGACATTGGGATTTATACATAGTTTAGTGAGTTTATCTATAATTCCAGAGTGGGGGATGGTGTCAAAAGCCTTGGCAAGATCTAGATAGGCTGTGTGAACCACCTTACCCTTGTCTACGGCTTTGGTGACTGCTTCAAAGAAGTCTATCAGGTTTAGGAGACATGATCTGCCTTTTACAAACCCGAACTGGGTGGGATCCAGAGTTTGTAGATTACCAATATCTTTGTTTATAAGTTCCATGATGATACGTTCCATGGCCTTGCAGATCAGGCTCATCAGGCTAATGGGGCGGTAGTTCCTGGGGCTCGTTGTGGCGCCCCCTTGTGGAGGGGATTAACCGTTGTTGTGCACCATTCAGCAGGCATAAAGCCTGAGGTGAGGCTATGATTAAACATGGTACTTAGGTAGGGTGCCAGTTCATTCTGTAGTTCATGTAGAATGCACCCTGGGATGTTGTCTGGTCCCATGGACTGCATTCTTGGCTTTGGAGAGTGTGGTTTTTACCTGTGTAGCCGTGATTACAGGAATTTTGCATTCTTCCGGTATAGAAATGGGCTCTTTAGGGGGTGAGAGGGGGGTAATGTTAGCACTGAACCTATCTGCCTGGATGTTGGCAATATCTGTTGGGTCTGTATATTTAGTGCCATTGTGCTGTAACTCAAAGCAGATCTGAGTGTTGCCATTGAGATTTTTGACATAGCTATAGAATGCTTTGTGGTTGTCTTTAGAATTAGTGGTGATTTAGTTTTTGTAGCTAGTTTTAGAGGATTTTATCAGGGATCGCAGCTTCTTACTGAGGCTGACCAGGGAGCTCCTCCACTCGTGGGATTTTACTCTCTTTTGCAAGAGTTTCTTCCTTCTGTTGTACAGTTTGTTTATGGCAGGGGACCACCAGACTGGCTTCCTTTTGATTCCTTGGATTCCTTTTGATTGTTCTTCATGGGCATGTATCCTTCACATAATGCATAAACAGTCATTTTTATATTACTGGATATACAGATGATGCTATATTCAGCATAATTCCTGCATACATCCTTTCTCATTCCAAGATATATTACGGTATACGCAATCATATCAGCATAGATGCCTATATTTAGGCATTTGGCATAGATGATTTACATACATATACATACCTTTAAACATACTGTGATCGAGACACAAATGCTCTTAAACATTGGAACTGTGTAAACTTAGTTCTTTCATTTTCATGTGCTGGACTGTCTTTTGCTACAGTCCTACACATGGACAGTGCTGTATATATATATATATATATATATATATCAATGAGGGTGTTTGTTGCGCCTATTCTATTATGTTGTCATGACAGTATATATGTGTATGGGATAATTAGTATTATGCTGTGTACCTATGCAATTTACTGTTTACTTGTGCATATTACCGTGTTGTGTAATATTTATAAAAACATGTTTAGAGCCATCACATATGCTGTCTACCAATGTGATGTACATGAGCCATTTGCTTCAATGTAGCTTGTGTGGACTTCCACACCACTCTATGTGGCGAACATATGTGTGTGCAATGTGTCCCTTTCTACACAGTTATCCAGCTTTATTGTGTGCCTATTTCTTTTGCTTCTATTTCCATACCAATGTGGACTTCCCTTTCCATTTTACCTCTGTCATATATGTTACACATATACATGGCATATGTTTAATATCCTATACATTAGCAGTGTTGTCATGTAGTTTCACTGTTACAATAATACCTTGTGCAATAATTTTGCCATTATACACATACAAGGCATGTGCAGGCAAGGCTGTTTTTCCTGTTGTACTTGTGTTTTGAATTCTTAACAGGACTTTTTTTTCTAGGCACAAGCTGGCATTCATTATCTAACATTATGTATACATTAATTACTGATTATTATTCCATGCCACTGTTGTGTGCATGTGTACTGACTTTGCTTTCTGATAGGACAGTGTTTATCCAATGCAGGTCACACATATATGACAACAAATGTGTGTTGCCTCTAATATGGTATATCTCTTTCACATATGCAGCCATTTCACATATATTTAGCTTGTGTACGTGTAGTTGTGTATTACATTGTCACATACTTGGCTTGCTACAGTACTTCTGTTTGGCGTTGTGCTCGTTTGTTTGCCTTTCACATGCAGCACTGGAGCTTTTAATCTATTTTCTGCTTGTCTTCTCCTGCATTTTCTTGGCTAGATTTACTACTCATCCATGCTGTAGCTTGACTTATGTTTGCATCACTGACAGACTTGATTGCATTCAATATCAACACTGTACTGCAGTTACCATTTATTTCACTACAACCCACAACTACTGGTAGTCAAACAGCTTCACATGTAGTGGGAGCCTATTTCAGATGAGCAACAATCACTAGGAGATATATCTGTCTTTCTTACATGTTCTGTTTATGTCACAGACTAGGTTGAGATTCCTGGAACAAGTTATTCTTGTCCCATCTGATTTGCAGATGTCCAGCATTTCCAAAAGGGCAGGGTCTGAGACTGCTCTGTAGGAAAGGCACAGGTCACCTCTCAGCAGCCTGTATGATACTGAGTACAGTGTCAGGGGTCAGTCTTTCTATGTATCTCATGTTTTGGAGGCCCTGATTCTCCTGGTCAGAAACATATGTGGTTTCTCCAGTTACTGCAAGTGTCTAGTGAGGTACATACAGAAAGGAGCATTTTACTGAATTAGTGGTCTGATAAAGGCTAAGTAAAGTGAAGCTATGACCTCCCTGGTCTTGGATGCAATGCCATTATTTATGAGGTCCTCAATATAGAATGCATGTCTTACCACTATGGACAAGTGATTGAAGTTTAAACTGCTATTAACCTGTGTTTCCAAGTCTCACACCACTGAGTTTGAGCTTAGAGGGGTGCTACGTATATCATAATTAGCAGATGTACTTCTTTGCCAAAGGGGACAATGAGGCATTTTTTGCATTAAGTTTCAGTTCATGAGTTTGGCACTAATCATTTGTCTGTGTCCTTTCCTATCTGTCATATGTCAACATTTTTGGGGACTGTATATGATTACACCCAGTTGACAGTCATGTGCAAACCTAGTAAGCCACAGGCCATCTACCTTTGCCTGGACTTCAGAGAAGTAGTTTCTAAACAGTAGAGGGCCCAGTACAGATCCTTCTGGTACTCCACTGGTAACTGGTCTACTGGTGGAGGTGGACTCCCCAACTTTAACTGGCTGCCCATCTAGTAATGTATGGGTTAATCCCCAGATGGGAGAAATTCTCTATGCTACCTGAATGGGGGATTGTCTCAAAGTCCTTGACTAAATTAATATAGGCAGTATGTCCTGTTTTCCCTCATTCAGGGCTTTGGGGACATTATAAAAGAAGTCCACTAAATTTAATAAGCAACAGCTACCCATGCCAAAACCAAACTGGGTTGGGTCAAGAGTGTTTAAGGTCACCTATATCCCTGTGGATAGGATCCATGACGATTCTTTCCAAAGCCTTGAAGATAAGGTCAGTTAGGCTTATGGATCAATAATTCCCATGGTCAGTTGATGGATGTGTAGGTGAGCAGCAGATGTGTGCGATGGTTGGAAAAGTGTTTGGGCATGTGAGATACACATTTCCATTACCTTCCCTGTTTGCACATACTTAAGCAGCGTGCAAATGTGAGCCACATTGCTAAAAGTCTAAGAGTTAGTACTGAGTCTATGAAACGTACCTACTGCTTATTTGAATTTGTGCCAGCAGGTGTAAATGCATTAACACATTTATTTTTGAGCCCAGCTGATACTGGGTTTGAATCTGGGTGGATCTAATAATTTTAAATAAACAGTGATAATACAATGACATTTATTATTTATAGTACATGTGTTGCTGTGTGTTGGCATAGTGCAGCAGGGTTAAGTGGCATTGTGCGGAGGTAACCACAGCATTGCTTAGCATTGATGCATGATGCCAAACTCCATGCAAACATGGAGGCTAAAAAGTTAAGGGAACCATAGCCTTTACTGGTACTTATGTGTGTTGTGTGTGATTCTCTTTTCTGACCACATTATAGGTGTTAAAATGGGATAGATAGGAATGTGGTGAAATGGGGAGAAAACAAGGGGAAAAGCAAAGGGAAAGCAATACAGAAATGTGCAGGAGGGAGGTAGGAAATAACCACAGTAATCCATTTCTTCAAGGTGAAAACAAATAATATGCACAGAATATTAGCTGAATTTGGACTATCACCTCCATAGAGAGGGGTAACAGGAATGTAATCATGTTGTATAGCCAATTGGACTGAATCAAGTATGTCAAGAAGACACGTGTGAAATGGAGAGCTATGTATGGGACGATATTTTTTTTATTGGACAGATGCCCATTTATTTATGTATTTATTTATTTAAGTAAGAGAGGAATGCTGGGTAAGGGATGTATGTATTTCTGGGTCAAGTTAGTTGGGTAGGTGAGGAAGCAAATGCAAATAAACAAGACAAACAAGAAAAGACAATTTTCATTTGTCAAATATGGAGACAGTGAGAATCAAATCCTTTCCCACTGGGCTCTCATCACTGTCCCTTTCTCTGCTGGCAGCTGGAGTGCTTGATGTCTTCTCCTCCTATGTACCATGAGAGAATGAGAGACAGCAGCATCTCAATCCAGCACAGGTGTACACCAATGGTGCAGTGCACCAACCCTAGCATCTCCTGGAGGATGATGAAATCCCCACCTCTGCCACTGCTCCTGGAGGGTACCACAGAACCAGCTACCAGGGCAGTACTACCTGAGGGTGCAGGTAGTGCAGGGGCAGTAGAGGCAGTGCTGCCAGGTTAGGTCCCAGACATACTGGGCATAAGTGCTGGAGCTGGTGGAGTGTGGGCAGACTGATCCGCTGGGGCTGATCTACCTCACTGTACTGTGTAGCACTTAGTGATGTGGTACACATGGATGACATAGAGACATTTTGACAACACATAATAGAAAATAAAAAAAGAGAGATAAGGGTTGGCATGAGAGAACAAAGAGATAAAATTAGTACCATCATATGTGACATACAATGCATTAACACAATTATACAACTATTTTATCTGGAGTATTATATTTAAGCATGCATTCTAACAAATACACAGTATAACTAGAGATTGCTGAAAGTAATCCTTGAAAGGTGCCATTATTGCACATATGTGTGTTCCAGTTATACAAAATACAGTTAACAGCAGGGCATTTATTCCACTTGTATAGAGTTTAATTTTATGCAAATACTATTAAAGAAATGCAGTATTGTATAGTTGTGACTTGTGGTATTTGAACCCACAACCTCTCACTACAGTCTTATATTTGACTCCTAAAAGTGGTTTATGCTACAGACTAATGCAGGCATATTTGTTTTTACAGTTAGGATATACATTCTCAGTTTGCTACAACTCTATAAAACAAAAATCTATCTTTAACTTTAAAAGCTACAATAATACTTTTCTTGTGCTGCATCCATGCCACTTGTGATCGTCAAACTCTCCATTCAAGCAGCATGAGCCTGACTATTGAACTCAAGTTCTGCATAGCTGAGGAAAGAACAAAAAAGAACAGAAGAGCATTATGCATGCCAGTCTTGCCTATATTTTACTTTATGAGTATTACAAATACTCTCCTATTATCATACATACACAGCTATGGGATGTGGAATGTCTGCAGTTTCAAATTCAGTCAGTCAGTGGTTGAGAGTATCCTTCTTGTGCATCTGTAGGTCATTAAAATGATGTCTACACTATTGTCCAGTGTGTGGGATGCCAGTAGCACTAGAGACAGCCTGAGCCAAACTATCCATGCCTTGGACTTGTACTGGGAGCCAGAATAGTCAGGCTGCAGAAGCCTTTGGCTGTGGTGCTTTATTAGGAGTCCAATAAATATCCCGGACACCCTACCTCTGTGTCCTAAATTGGGCAGCATCCCCATTAACTCCAGACATGTCTAACTCCTGAACTAGAGGAATGGCAACTGATGTTTTCCTGCCAATTCCAGTTATCGCATTTACTGGAAGTGCACAAGCCCTAGCAATGATGGCAACCACACTTTCGCAATGTTAAGTGGACTGCAGCAGTACCAAGTAGGAATGAAATAAATATTCAAAGTAAGAAGGTTAATCTGACACTTGTCCTTAGTTTGAGGGGTGTCTGCTGATGTGGCTTGGAAATATATATTGAAATTTGGAAGGTAACTGCTAGGTGAGTTAAGTTTGCAGAAGTGCGCTGGGGGCATAAGTGTCATTACCTGACATATTTCTTTTTGACTTTGTACACTGATAAACTTGATTTTTAAAGTGTGGAATTCAAACCTAGGCATAAGGGACAAAACATTTTCTTCCCTTACATTGAATTTTCATCTTTGCCACAGAAGAAGTGCTGTTAAGACATAGTCAGGAATCATTCATAAATACAGATAACAGTTAGAGGCGTTGCACCTGTATATATAGATCTAGTTCTGTATGTGTCTTAGGCAAATGTAAAGTCCATGCAAGTCCAGATAGCAGAATTCTACTTACATAACTATAGTAGACAGTATACCCTCAGTCATACATCTGAAAGCACAGTAAGAGTGTATTATTCCTCATACATATAATTCATATCAGCTCCAATATCTAAAGTGTTATAAGTGAGAGTAAATATAATGAGAAGTGGAACAACAGTACAAATGTTTGGAATACCCTGTATTAGAACTCAGGACCATCTGTATTATAGTCCTACACTTACACCTGTTGCCACAAGAATGTTGAAATAACACTTCTCTATTTTTCAGCTCATTGCTATAAACTGCACTGTCACAACAGCTAAAATAGGTTGCACACCCTGTACTAGAACCCAGGACCATCTGTACTCCAGCCCTACGCATTTACTGCCGCAGGACTAGTGCATAGCTTCATAGGTGTTTACTAGGCTAACAACCACAAGGGCCTTTTTAAGCCTAGCAATGGATCCCAAATCTCTGACAAGTTCTAATACCCTTGATAAGTGCAAGAAGGGGCCTGGGAGATGAACAATTTACAGGTGGTCCATGTCCATTAGAGACATAGGTGCCAAGCCAGGGATGAATTTCTTGTTCCCCTTCCAATTCTCCAAGTTGCACTTGAATTGGGATAGGGAGGAGCTCTGCTTTACATGGATGAGGGAGCCTGTTCCAGAGGCTGGCTAGTCTCTGGGATACATATCTGTCTCTCCAGCAGGTCATATTTATATCACAGGCAAGGTTTAAGCTTTTAGAATGGGTAATTCTAGTGCTGTTTCTTTACTGGATCTGCAAGAGGTCCATCAGAGATTTGTCTGACAATGCCCTGTATGTCAGGCATAGATCTCCCTTCAAAAGCTGGCCTGATATGTTGTGTTTCATGCTACTTAGAAGGCATCCAGGGATATAGTCTGGGCCCATTGATGCAGTGTTCTTGGCCTTAGACAGAGCATTAAAGACCTGTTCCCTAGTGATAGCAGGGGGAGTTATATTTGATGGTATTAGCTGAGGGAAGGTTGAAGGGGGGAGAGAGGAGTAAAGTTGGAGCTGAATTTATCAGCCAGTAGGTTTGCTATATCTTCTGGCTCAGTATAGAAGGCTCCATTTATAATGAGCTCTGAACACAATTGTGTATTCCACTTGATGTTGCAGACATAACTAAAGAATGCCTTGTGGTTGTGGCCTGGGAGGCCAAGTTTACCTGACATTTTGCTTTGGTAGACTTTATTTGCCCTCTGAATTGTCTGTTTAGTTTGATGATAGTGCTTTTATCCTGCTGGGTGCTGCACCTCCTACTTTTTGCCATATGTTTTTCCTTCTATTATACCACCTATTGGTTTTGTGATTTAACCAGGGTGGCTTGTTTTTTTTTTTTTTTTTTGCATTAGTTCTGTACTTCATCCTGTTGGGTACAGCTGCCTCTGTGCAGCTATTAACATGCTTTTACAGGGTTTCTGTGAACAGTTCTGCCTAGGCAGCAGTGTTCTCAGGTTTTATGGCAGCTTGCAGTTTTGCTAGGTTATCACTTAATAGCAGGAAGTTGGCCTTAGAGTAGTTCCTGAATATTGCAGGTTTAGCTGGAGGTCCAGGTTTTATTTTTACTTCAAAACAGACCATTTTGTGGTCTGACCTTACCAGGTACGACATTACAGTAGGTGGTGTGTAGCACTCTCCCACATTAGGGAGGACCAGATCCAATATGGTTGCACCCCTGGTTGGTGTATTGACAATCTGGACCAGGGAATTTGTGTTCATAAAATCCAGGAATCTCTGTGTCTGTACAATGATGTCGAATAGGATTCCCAGTTAAGAGTAGGGTAATTCAAGTCACTCATGAATATGGTATTAGGTTGGATGGTGAGTATTTCCAATAAGTTGAAATACATGGTATGGATTTCCTGGGTCATAGAGGGGGACCTATAGCATGCACGGAAGTGGTATTGGATTTTGCCTATGGTGATTTGAACATGGAGCAGCTCATATGTATTATCCTGTTTAACCAGACTTGAGTTATATTTATTTTTTTTTATGTAACTCGAGACACCTCCACCTTTAGTCCCTGTCTGTGTAGTAGCTGGTCTAAATGTAGATGGAATTATGACCTTGCACTGTTGGTGTGCTCTCAGTGGCTTTAAACCATGTTTCAGTGAGTGCACAGCCATCAGCATTCTCTATGGTGAAAAGAACTTCTAGGGAGTGTAGTTTTTGTTTAGACTCCAAGCATTGAGCAGTAATGCCTTTATATTTTCTTGGTTTTGATTTGCAATGTCAGATGTACTTTCAGTTTGGCATTGCCTAAAAAAGGCACTATGGGGGAAGACAATGTTTTAACTAATATTCAAAAGCCTAGGGGAGAGAGGTAGAGCCCATCCCTGGCAAGCAGCATTGTCTATTGACCGTCACCTTCCATGATAACAAATGCTGCACCCTCTTGGAATGACACCATAAACTAAACCAATTATTAGAGCAAGTCATTTTTTGCTCATATTGTGGTATCATCCTTGAAGAAGGTAAAATTGTACTCAATACTAGGCTCATATCAGCCTGAGACACATATTCCGAGAGCTTCATGATGTTTGTCTTCATATAGTCTGGGAAGTGCATCTCATATCTTTTACTCCTACATGGACTATGACTATGTCTTACTGGTACTTGTGGTCCAATGACCTGAGTGCATGCATAATGTGGCAGATCCTAGCCCCTGATAAGCAACTGACCGTGACTTTTTCCTTAGTCATTTTGGTAAGAGGGATATCACTGTGTCTCACGATGGAGTCTCCAATGACCAGAATGTTGGATTGTGTAGTGGCTTGCCTTATGGACTTAGTAAGTAGAGGCTCCATGAGATGTGGCTGTATGTGTTGATGTGGGTGTTGCTTTGAAAGGTGCATTTGCAGCTGCTGAGGGTATTTGTTATGTGTACTTCATCTAGGACATCTTTGGGGTTTAGGAAGTTTACATTTAAGTGCCTCAGCATACATCGGTTTGTATGTCTGCTTTGAACTGTGGGTGATGGGTGCAGCTTGTGTACTACTGACAAGCATACTGACACTTTTATTGGTACTTTTATGTAAGAGCTTGAATCAAATGACATTGTATAAATACATCTCTTACATACCATATCAGTTTGTCTGAGAATTAACTAATTGTCAGTAAACAAGAGGCAATTTCTACATTGCGTCAGGATGCCCATATCCACCAAGCTGGTAACAGAGATAGTTGTAAAGTACATATCCATGGAAACAGACTCTTTTTTTATTGACTAGACAGTTGGAGTAAGAATATAAAACAATGTCAGGTGTATCCAGTTTGCAACTATGGGGACAGTGCTTATCACTGCAAACTAGTTGCCCTGTGTGCTACTAGGTATTGGTGAAATTTCACTTGTGCTTTTACAGGAAAAATGTCACTCAAGGTGTTTATGTCTGTACAGGACACTGCCAAACACTTGATGGGAAACTAATATATAGACCCTGAAAATTTAAGGATGAAGTATTTAGGTAGATATTCTAAAGTTAGAAATAGATCAAGCAGTACTTACTGAAAACAAAGAATTACCTTGTCAAGAATAATGAAAAGAGGGGAGTCGTGTGAATGGCTACTGCCTGGCTATTAGTGCTGGTCTCACCACAACTTCACTCTTCTCAGAAACAATACTCATTTGCTTCTTTTCTCATCAGAAGCAAAACATTAGCTCCAATCCCAAGATAAGAAGCAGGCCACAGCTTGTTTGGTGATCCAGTCGGGTGCCAGATGATACACAGGTCTGTAGGCTTGTTGTAGTCTTTTCCTGGTAGTTGCCTTGAACAGAAACCAGACCAATCCGGAATGTCAAGCAGAAATGCTCACTGCCCAATCAGAAACACTCAGGAATAAATGCAGTCTGCTCTTTCTCTCACCAGGAGTAGAATATAATCATAAATTCCATGGTGTCACCTATGAAGCAGTTATTAGGCTTCCTGGTGATCATATGTCCCTGGGAAATAAAGTATATGTGCTTCTTCTTTCACAAGGAGAAAGCAAAAGAAACTAAACCCAAGATGACTACTGAGAGGCAGAATGTGGGGTCTCCAATAACTGGTGGTCTTGCAATAGATGTTTAAAGGTAAAATGAAAAAATGGGTTAATATCCTAAGCACTGCAGTGTGCACTAACAGATATGAAAAAGGGGAACGTAATCTTTAGCCATCTAAGTGGAGAGCCATTAGTTTTAAAAGATCAAGATAGATTTAAATGGGGTGGGCAGTTTTGTATTCTTGTTCTCTGGAATACAGTTGGATGGCCAATAAATTTAAATAGAAAACCTCCTCAGCTGGTCAACCCACTAATCTCCCCTAATGGTGATTTCAATATTGACTGGCAATCCTGTTCTGGCAACCATCCAACCCATCATGTAAACCTTCATGGCTTCACCCAACTAGTCCAGTCGCCAACCAGGATAAATAAAAACTCCAGCAAGCATACTACCCTGGACTGGATACTAGTCAGTAAGAACCCCAAGTCATATATAACAGGCTGCTTATCAGATAGCCTCAGTGATCACTCCCCAACATTCCTACTCAAAAAATACCTATACCAAGCTAAACCTGTCATCTACCGTCAAATACGTAAAAAAATAAACTTTAACACACTCAGATTCATCTCATCCCTCAAAGAATGTAACTGGCATCCTCTGAAGTACCTCAGTCTTGATGACGCAGTTGAATTTTTTAATACTACCTTCCTGAGTGGATTACCATGCCCCCATAAGTCTTTCCAGAATCAAAGCACAACCCTCCCTATGGCTACAGAAAACCACTGTCAGAAATGAAAAACAGGGATAAAGCTTGGGAGCACTGGAGCAAAACCAAAACCCTCTCAACTAGACAGAAATTCCTAGAACTATGCAATAGAGTCAAAAAGCTAATAAAACAGGATAAATTCCAATACTACCAGTCTGCCCTAGACTCCTCTCAACACAGCCCCAAACAATTCTGGCCCTCCATAAACTCCATCCTCCTCCCAGGTAAAGTCAGTACCTCTCCTCCTAACATCCCTCACTCCTCAGAAAATATTGCTACCTCATTCAACACACACTTCACACAAACCATACTATCACAAGCTAAACAACACAACCCCCTCCCCTCCAACCCACACCTTCAACTAGTAATCTCACCACTGCCTTCTCTTTTTCTCCTGTACCTACCACCAACTTAAAAAAACTCTTAACTAAACTTAAGCCCACCAGATTAGCAGCAGACAACCTCCCAAGTGAATACCTACAAATCGCAGCTGATGCTCTGGCCTACCCAGTATCCATCTTGATTAACTGATCTCTGTCAGAAAGTTACATTCACACACTATGGAAAGTATCACATATAATTTCCCTCCACAAAGGCAGACCCTCCACAGAACTAACCAATTACCGCCCCATAGCTATTCTCTCTCCACTCTCCAAAATACTAGAGAGATGTATACACTCTTATGTCTCAGACTACTTCCTTACTAACAACCTCCTTTCCAATACTCAGCATGGTTTCCGACCAAACCATAGCACCACCACTGCCTTACTCTCCTTTACTAACACTATCCTTCAGCATAAAAACAATGGCTATCTCTCCTCTGCTACTTTCCTAGACCTATCTAAAGCATTTGACATGGTCCCACACAAACAACTTATCTCTGTCCTCAATAACCTATCCTTCTCACAATCAGTCACCAACTGGTTTCAGAGTTACCTGTCTGACCGCCAACAATCCGTTATATGGCAGAATGACATATCTCCCCAACTACCTGTCTCCATAGGGGTTCCCCAAGGATCCATCCTTGGAACCCTACTCTTCTCTGTTTTCACCAATAATCTAGCCTCTGCCACCAAACATGGCACACTCATACAATACGCAGATGACTCAACCATCATCTGCTCAGCCCATTCCCTACCCAAACTGCAAAAAGTCACACAGGAAGCCTTTTCCTCTGTTGAAACTTGGTTATCCAATGCCCAATTAATACTCAACCCAAACAAAACTAAACTACTCATCTTCCAACCCACCAAACATACTCAAAACAACTCTCACTTTAACATCACAGCAAAAGAAAACACCACTATATACCCAACTGAACACACCAAATTGCTACGAGTGGAAATAGACAATAAACTAAAATTTGACATTCACATATCCTTGACCATAAAAAAGTCCACAAAAAACTAGGAGCACTGTACAGAAATAAGCAACTTCTCACCAAAGCAGCAAAGATTTCAATAGCCAATTCCCACCTTATCTCCACCCTACTTTATGCCTGTCCAATATATACCAACCTAAGGCAATGTGATCTAAACAAGCTAGAGACCTGCTACAACAAAATCACCAAATTCGCCACAGGGGCATCCTACTGTAGTCACCACTGTCTCTCACTTGCTGAACTGGGCTGGCTTGAACTCCCTCACCTCCTTCAATGTTATCAACTCTCACTCGCCCACAAACTAGTAAATCATCCACTAAATGTCCCATCCCTCCAGAATCTACTCCAACCTTATCTCACCACCAGACCACTAAGATCCAGCAACAAACATCACTTGCAGATCACTAAAGCCAATAACTCTGCTGGTGAAGCAGTATTCTTTTGCACCATAGCCAAATTATGGATCTCCCTCCCACCCACAATTACCTCTGTACCATCATGCACCCACTTCAAAACTTTACTAAAAGCGCACCTAAAAACATGCTGGCTATGTCCTTGCAACTCCCACTCTAATATCACCCTCCCAATCCAACCACTACCTTTCTTTCCACTCCACTAACTACTTTGATTATAGCAAGCTCAGATGCTCATAAGCCAGTATTTATTATACAGCAGGAACTTCTTCTTGTAACATTTGTCAATGTCTGTTATGTACTTCACAGATAAAGATTCTAGTTGTTTATTGATGTACTATGTTCTTCATCTGTAAATATGTTGTAAGTAATTGCTATGTAAATTGTTAATCGATATGTAATCCAATGTAACTACTATCTGTTTATTTTAACTGTGGAGCTTTTCTCCCCTGGCCTCCGCTGAAAATGGACCTACTTCCAGTCGGACACTCCTGGTCAACAAATATAAATAAATAAATAGTTGAGGGGGGGTTCATAAAATGATAATTTTGTATTTACTTACAACAGCCATTGAAATGAGATAAGGAAGGAGATATGTGGTCAAATTAACATAAAGGGAACGCAACTAGAAAGACAGTTGTGTTTAAGAACACAACAGCAACTAGGTGGGGGATTTAAAAAAAATTGTGGGACTCACAAGAGACACAGCTGTGGTCTCTTTCCAAGCTTTAATATGCAATTAAAAGCAGAATACAAGTAAAATACAGTGTAAAGAAAACAAACCACAGTAAACAAAACAGAAGAAAGCAATACAAGTATACAAAATACAGGAAAGCCAAAGCAAACTAACCTTTCCCTCACTATGAGTTGTGGCACAGTCTGGGTGAGCTTTTCCACTTCTACAATTTCTTACTCATTCTTAAGTTATCTGTGTTAACCACCATTCAATCAGCTTAGCATGTTTGTGTGGTGCCCAACAGAATTAATTAAATGCATCCATTTTCAATTAATGGCTGTCTGCATCCTGTCTGCAGGTGTTCAATGACTGCAGCTGTTGGGGAACCTTGCTAACCACCACACAACATGAAAGCAAAAATGTCAGCAATGTGTTGTTTTTGATTTTTGCACTTATACAGTGGCCCTGTCTGCAGGTGTCCTGCTTGCTTCCTGTGGGGGTTACCAGTCCAGTTTTGTGCATTGCTAAGCATCATGCAAATGAGATAAGTACAGCCAAACATGTCATTCATTTTCTCTGTTTCCCTTGTTTGCGCTAAGCCGCACACTACGCAAACACTGGCAAAAAATGAATAAATAAATAAAAGTGAAAAGTAGTTGAAATGAAGAAAAGCAATCTATGAAATAAACACTACAAAATGTTTGTTAGTACACATGAAATATTTCTACATAGGTCTAGATTTGAACTCTCACTACAATGAACTTTCAGAACACAGCAAGGGTGTCTTATTCTGCTTTGCCACACAAACAGCTTTGCAGCAGGAAACTGAAATCATTTTGCATGTACTCAACTGCAACATCTTCCACAGTACTAAGAAACCATGTAGTTATTTGTATATGTATTAATTTCAGATGTATTGCACTGAGTGAACCTGCAACCATTTATGACTATTGCTAGCAAAAATGCAGCTCTGTCTTACCTCTCTGTTTGTTGCTCATTCTTGTTTTATCTGATCAGTAATCTGAGACATGCACTCTGTAAGGCATTTTATATCATTGTCCTTTAAATTTGTGAGGATATTAAATGGCATAATATACAGATGTCAACAAATGATAATACAATTGTAAAATGAAAAAAATGAAAAAAAGGCTTCCACCACAACGAAAAGTTCACTGAGAAATTCTGTTAAAATGTAGGCTTTAATAAAATGAAGAAATAAAAAGCACAAATTGTGCTATTCAGGTTGCAACCTGAATAGCACAATTTGTGCTTTTTATTTCTTCGTTTTATTAAAGCCTACATTTTAACAGAATTTCTCAGTGAACTTTTCATTGTGGTGGAAGTCTTTTTTTCATTTTACTATTTTTGCCTATTAAGGCTTCCTCTGGAGGTGGTTTTTGGTTTGGTTGTTTGTGTTTGTTTTTGTTGATGTCAACAAATGAAGGGGGATGTTGGATGTTAATGAACAGAACCTGTGAATTGTGTGTTGCTTATTTACATTTCCAACCTTGATAAAATTACTTCTATAAATTTTGCAAGTGTAACCTGACACACCACTGGAAGTAGGGCAGTATGCATTGCTATTGTGTTTTCCTTCTCCCTACTAGTAATCATTCACAGTTGCAATCCATTAGCAACAAACACTGAGGGACTGCCTGCAGTATGTTTGCATCTGCTACACAGAGCCAAGTGCTTGGCATTCAACAATTCTGAGTTCACACCTCATTTGCATATTCACCATGCTAACAGCCCTGAATCTACACCTTAAAAAGGCAACATTGTAGCTAGGAAGGGTCTATATTAGGTCACCAAAATGTTTTTCTGGTGAGCACCTATTTGTCTACCCATAATCATGAAAAATTGCTTCAGCAATTCACTGAATTTACTAAGGGCAATGAAATAGTTGCCTGAAGCACAATGGACAACTACAGAACTTTGCCCTTTTCTCCACTGTAGTGCAATCTCGGTGTTGGTATATATGGCTAAGGGGTGTGGGGATAAACCCCCCCTTGGATGGGTTCAAGTCAATTACAAGTTAGTCCATTCATCTTCGGGAAACTATTTTGTTGCCCTTAATAAATTCAGTGAATCACTGATGTGATTTTTGCTAATTAGGGGGTCAATGAAGAGGTGTTCACTGGAATAACATTTCGGCAAACTAATATAGATCCAACAAGGAAACTTGAAAGTGAGGAGACTTGTTTATGTGGAGAACACAGAAGAGGCTATTACTTTAGGATATATCTGCATAGAATACTACTGAACTGGACTAGGTATGCTTGCATTTTTCAGCTATATATGACAGATGCTGAAATTTCATTAAAAAATTCTGTTTTCATACATATATATATATATATATATATATATATATATATATATATATGCATATATTAATTAGCAAATTCTATTGTTATCTGTATGCATTACTTAGAAGTGTACTGATGGCATGGCCATTTTGTTAGGGCATTTCACAGGTATACATGACTGGCATTAGCTTAAAATGTAACGTTCTCTGTTAAATCTGTACATGTTTCAGGGATGGTTCATTTGATAGCACTTGTAACATTTCACTAATGGTCTGTTGGCAAAATATGTCATTTAACTGTTCTTCTGGGGGTGGGGGAGCAAAGCTGCATTTCTGTTTTGGCAAAAATAAAGATATGTTGCTATTGTTACTCTCCTTTGTTTTGCAGCCAGACTTGCTTTGTCTATGAATGCAATATGTAACAACTACGCAATTCTTGTTGTTCATATTTCAGATATCCAGACTGTTTTATGTTTTTTTCAGTGGGTAATACTGAAATGCTACCTTTTCTGTTTTATCTGGGAATGGATATTTATTAGTCATGTGATACTTACATATATTATCCTTCTGTTGCATATTAAGGCACCTAGGACTATGGCATCCAGCCACCTCAATCCCTGAAAGCCACCCTTCAGTGACCATGACAATCAGGTTATTTTGGAAGCTTTTAGGTGACATAATGCCTTTCTGTTTGAGAGGGGATGTGGAGTTATATCAGGCAGAATGCAAATTTCACAGCATATAGTTGGAGATGTGAATGCAGTAGATAGCCACAGCAGGACATATTATCAGGTGCTCCATAGGTCCACAGACATGATCTCATCTGCAAGGAGGAGAGCAGCTGCAGTAGCCTGTAATCTGATGAGTACTGGGGGGACCTGTTACAAAGCCACCACTTACAGCAAATGAAGAGTTCCTGTCCACTGTCAGGGATCCAGATAGCTCTCATAAAAGTGCAGAACAGCATATCCTTGAAACTGGTGCTACTATTTTAGGGACAGCAAGTATTTCTCAGGAGTAGCTTCCAGGTAGGCTTATGTATCTCAATTGTTAAATGCTCTTGTATAGTAAAATATTTACATCAACACATTAATTCTGTTTAACAAGAAATTGGTTGGGGGAATTGTAGATTACTACAGTTAACAACACATTCTGATTTATTACACATATGATTAGTTTGGACTCGTCATCCAAATTCTTGCTGAAAGTATAGTTAATGGACATATAAAGGGGAAAAAAGGTTTACCTCATGTGTTACTGTCAATTGTGAGGATGTTGTCCTTACCTTTTACTTAACTTCTTCAACGACCATTCAGCATAGGGAGCCTACAATCATCTGCACATGGTAAGCTGAGCATTTTTATGTCAGTACTGATGAGCAAATAAAAGAAATATTTAGTTTGTGATGTTGGTGTCAAGACTGTTGTGTGCATTGCTGTACTGTCTGTAATATTGGCACCACTGTTAGTTTGTTAACATATATTGGACTTCAGTAGTGTAGGTATTAATTTTTTTCCTGTGTTTGTTGCTTATTATCACAGGCGATCCTAACAGAGGATGTGCGGGACTTCTACCATCTGATGTCAGAGTATCAGCAGACTTTGATGATAATCATGGCCAAACAGAGACACAATCAGTGGGTGCAGAGGTTGAATCTGACACTGAGGTTGACATACAGCCATCCCCTGTAATTCCGCTGGACACAGCAAGTAGGCCTATGCCTACCCATTCCAGTGAGCACTCAGATATTGGACAGGTGGAGGGTGAGACAATTGATTATGGAAATGTGGTTACTGCAGCTACAGTGCCTGCTGACTGTGGCTGTAGCCAAAGTGTAGGTAAGGTGCCATGCAGGAGGGTTGTTAGGGGTGCTTGGAGGAGGCCTGCTTTCCATCCTCCACCTGATCCAGGTGTGTCTTCCAGTGCCACTCATTGTATGTTAAGGGCTATAATGGAGGCACAGGCATGTTCCCATAGGTCCTTCAGAGAAATGCTTAGGGTTGTAGATGTGGCACAGGCTGACATGCTTGACTACCTCCACCATGTTGCTGATTCAATGGATTGGATGAATGACACACTGGAACAGGTAATGCATGTGATGGAACATCTGCTGGGAAGGAAACAGCATCCTTGTGGGCATAGCTCAGCCACATCATCTGCTATTAGCCAATGTGGCTATACCTGATCATGCTGCCATAGTGGAAGTACTTCCACTGCTCTGTCTGTGGTTGAACTGTCCACAACCAGCCATGGTAGGCCATGAGATCATGGTCCTGGGCATCCTCATGAGGGGAGCTCATCCAGCAGACACAAGTCATGGTTAGGTAGCAGCAGTGCATGTGACCATGGGCATAGACATGCCAGTGCAACTCCTGTCAGAGCCAATTCTTGTGCCACCTCTACCATGCACAGCTCACACCTGTCCAACATACCAAGACATTGAGCTAGCACAGAACTTGGCTGTGTTCATGCAGACACTCACACACCAATTTCACCTGGAGGATCCATATAGACACACACACATACACACACACACACACACACACACACACACACACACACACACACACACACACACACACACACACACACACACACACACACACACACACACACACACACACACACACACACACACACACACACACACACACACACACACACACACACACACACACACACACACACACACACACACACACACACACACACACACACACACACAAAACAGTTACATGGCTCAGTTGTGAAACCTAACCATCATTTTGTCTCAATGACCGTGCATTACTTTATCCAAATGTCAGCCTGTTTTCTTTCTTACACACATTCACTGACCTTTTGTGTCCTCCCACACAGTACCCTGTGCAAGTGATGGTAACTGTGCCATATCCCTGTTTTCTATCTTTTGGATTCAGGGATACATAACATTTATGTCTGATGCTCAGGGTGCATAGCTGACTTAGTGATTAGTATATCTGCATTTGTGCTGTTGAATTATTCATTGTACTTTTAATTTATATTGGTCTTAGAAAGTTAGACAGTTGATAGCATCAATCATTTTGTGAATCAGTATTGATAATAATCTTGTTAGGGTGGGAAGTCTAAAACTAAAGTGTGTCTTATTACTTTCAAACTTCTCTTTTTAATGATTTTCCAGTACAAAAGTATGGTGCTAATCTGAGGACATTTGTTGACTATCAGTACTTTTGTGAGGTATGACTGTGTGCATCTTTGGTGCCTGAGGCCTACTACTTGATAATGGACACACATAAGTCACATAAGTCTCTGCTGTCACATGCTAAAGTCATTTGTGTACAAATCATCCACCTTTTACATGCTTACATTATCAAGTAACAACCTGCAAGGATATGTCATTCATTCATATTATTACACACTACACTCCAAGTTTAACACTTACCTTGTAAATCCAGCAGTTGCAACAGTTTTGTTCAGGGCTGGCTCTGTCTGATGCTAGCAGTACACAGTCATTACATTGGTAGATAAAGGATGTGAGTGTTGCCTGGCATCAAGGTTACTATATGTTTGTGAGTAGGAGGAAGGTTTTAGCCCCTTAGCTGGTGAGTCAGTGTGCTATGCATTGCCTCTTAGCCAATGTGAGGCCATATTGAGCATGTCTATGCCTGCCTACACCCACAGTAGCTGCAGGTTCTCCCTGTGGCTCCTCACCTGTATGTGGCTGTAGTGACCTTGTCATTGGTGGTGTGGGATGTGTGTCTCTTGCCCTTCTTGATTGTGCTGAAGCTGTTTTCTCAGAAATTGTTGTTTAACATGGCACATACAGTAAATATTTCGGTACATGTATATGTATTGTACTGCATGGTTCCCCCAGACCCCAGATGTACCTAGGTACCAGAACCGTGTCTTCAGCAGCCCAAACATACACTCTATGATATTTCTGTTTTGAGTGTGTGCCTCATTATGGTATTCTTCAGTGGGTGTGTGTGTGCATTTCTGATGGGTGTCATCAACCACAGTTCCAGTGCATAACTTACATCCCCCAGTAAATGTGAGATATCCCAACTAGTGAACATCTGATGCAGATGGGAGGTGTGCCAGCTATTATGTGAGTCATGACAACTGCCTGGTTTGCCAGCACACACATTCAAGATGATTTCCTTGGCATTACACATGACTTGGAAGTTAATAGAGTGGAATCCTTTTCTATTTGTTTAGAGCCTTCCTTGTTCTGGGGGTAGTGTCTTAATTTCTACATGTGTGAAATTGATGGCACCCAGTGCTTCAGGGTAGTGTGCTACAGGGTAGAACTCCTGTGTATTTCTGACCCTGTCCTTAGCAGCAAGGAGAAAATATATGTGGTCGCTGGTAAGGTAGAGTATAGCATTCAGGAACTGATGGAGAATCCTGGATGCTGATTGCCTGTGACACCCCCAGCATGTCCCCTGTTGGTCTCTGAAAGATACCTTAGTTAAAATTCTAAGTGCTACATATACCTTTGCTTCCATTGGTATGGGTTCCCTTTGGTTTGCCCTGGCTCTGAGTTCAGGATGACAGATGGTACAGAGTTCTTATAGTATGTATATCCACCATGGAGTACTCTGCAGTATTCACATCATGTAGAGAGTGTTAAGTTAAATGGGGTCTGATAACTTTTCTTCTTCTTGGCCTTGGTCTATTAGCAGCAGCAACAGTATACTCTTCAGCCGGTTGCACAAACACATGAATTAAAGCAACAGCAGCCCCTAACATTGTTTCTGTGTAGACTCCTTTCCATGGCTGTATTCCAATAGGTTTTAGAATTCCCAGGGGCAGCCAGCACTAAGTCTACATGGTTGCTTTATAGCTTGTTGAATAGCTCCTCCATCTTGGATTGGTTGATAAGGATACAGTTCAGTTGCTTATGCTACCATGTGTGCACTGTTCCATGCCACACACACAGTGTAAACGGACCATGTAAGCTTTATATGGGTGTTTTTCCTGATGAGCTCTTCCAATACAGCATACTTGTAATTCTTTGCTGGCATTTTTATATACTTTAGGAAAGTAAATGTTATTGTATATGTAACATGTTGAAGAATAGGATGCTGTATCCAAAACTTTGCAATGCACTTATGCTTTAATTAGTACAATGAAAAGTTGGGCATATATTTTATTCACGTGATAACTTTATTTTCAATAAAAAGAATTTTAAAAGATTAAAATGACAACAAACTTTTCAGTTAGACATAACAATGCTTAGAGGAAGAGGGTGTAGGAAAATATATTTAGAGTCAGGAAATTCATTACCAGAGAAAATGTGCAACAACGCAATGTAAACAGATAATGAGAATTATAGACCCATAAGTCTGAACAGCCTTATGTGCAAAGCCATGGAAAGACTTACAATGGAAATAATCAATCAGGACATCGGGAACCTCCAAACTCCGGACCCATCTCAGTTTGGATTCATCAAGAGTAGGCCATGCTTACTCATCCTGGTGGATTGTTTTCAAAAGGTCATCAAAGCAATGAATGAAGTCAAAGTAATACATACCACATACCTCAACATGGCCAAAGTTTTTGACACAATTCCCCATGCAGGCGTAGCAGGAAAAGCTAAATAAACTGGGAACAAACTCCTATGTCATCAAGTAGATTGCCAACTGGCTCACAGATAGGAGGTAGGTAATTAAAATAGGGGCTGTTACCTTCACAAAGAAATGAGTAACCAGTGCAGTCCCTCATTGTTCCGTGCTGGGACCTCCCCTGGTTGGCATCTACTTTCCTTAAGTAAAAGAAAATACCGAAGGGCTCTGGCTAACTTAAGTTTGCAGATGGTTGCAAGCTGGGCGCAGTCAATGAATCCCCAAATGACTTGCCATTCTGCAGGAAGGTTGTCCCAAACAAATAACTGGTGCCAAAATCATGGACTGAAACTAAATGCTAACAAATGCAGTTGTATCTTTTGGGAATTCATCTTACTTGGTACTTACCAATGAAAATATGGGAGAAGAGATGGAAGGTTGAAAGTGTGAAGGGGGCAGAAGAACCGGACAGTAGATGAGGAGGAAGAGTGCATAAGAAAGATTTGTGCTACATCAGAGATTCATATTTTTCATTATTAGGTAACAGAATGTAGGCATACTTCTGCTTTCATACAGTAAGATCACATAGGTTTAGCTCTGCCTTTATATAGCAACAGTGTGTAGGTATAACTCTGTCTTAGGAAGTCATGTGTGGATGCATTGAAATGCGGCCAACATGTATACAAATGGACATTTTTCTTTATTGTGACTATCATATGGATCCTTCAAGATCTAGCACCATTCGTACTCTTCTTCTCAAACTTGTTATCAGTTGGTATAGACTTCTACTCATCGCACTGTGGTTATTGTGAGGGACATGATAAGGAAAGATTGTAAGAACTATCATTTCTGGTTGTTGATAGGAGGCACACATCATTAGCTAAGTTGCTGCAAAAAAAAAAAAAAAAAAAAAAAAAAGGGATTTTGAAAAGGATGCAAAAGCATTTCTAACTCAATCTCAAATTGAAAAACAAAAAACAGTCTGTATTTCAGAAAAAGAGCAATATAGTTTGTTGCTTTAATTCCCTAACCTTGCTGTTAAATTTTATCTGAATTTATTATGTTTGCATATCTACCAGATATTATAGTCTAATATCCCTATGCTGTAAAGGAATAGCAGGAGCAAATATCAAGTGTGTGTGTGTGTGTGTGTGTGTGTGTGTGTGTGTGTGTGTGTGTGTGTGTGTGTGTGTGTGTGTGTGTGTGTGTGTGTGTGTGTGTGTGTGTGTGTGTGTGTGTGTGTGTGTGTGTGTATCTGTGTGGCTGTCTTGTATGTGTAATGTGTGTGTATGTGCAGAAACTGAATAGAATTAAGCTTACTTATCTTAACTGACTGATAAGTCCCTTCACTCAATTAATCTCTCCAACACAAAGAATGTCACTGCAGTGCTTTTAGACCAGTGCCAGACCCCCCCCCATCCTTCCATAATTAAGAAGAGTAACAATGGAATACTGAATTACAGTCGCAGTGTAGTGACACTGCACTTCTTTATAATCTGTATTTCCTACTCTCTGATGTTGTGGAAGGAATTTATCAAAGTTCCATTTCCACACTTTAATGGTATAAGGTTAACATTAACACAGGTTTTTTTTCATACATTGGATACTTTTATGTCATTATCATGTAATCTTAATGATGTGATGTATAAGACCTTTGTATCAGGATTAAACCATAATACAAGGTGGTGAAACAACCAAATCCAATGTGTGCCTGTATTTTGTGCGGAGTAGAATTCATTTTTCATGTTTCATTAATTACTTATTGTAGAGGCTTCCCTTTTGGACAAGTAAAACTACTACTTAACTATAGGATTAAGGTTGTGGGTTACAGTGAAATTTAGAGGCCATCGTGCTGCAATGATAAACAGCTATGATCATGGTAAGAGCATGAGGTTTAGTTCTGGGAGTCAAATACTGTTGTAGAGTTTGTGCTTGTCTATTATAGGACTGGTGTAGGACAGTGTCATATGTAACCATATTGACCTTATGTACAGGGGTTAAGAGTTAAGGTCAGGTGGTTAGAATTACATTTGATTGCATACTACACTGACAGTTCATATTTTATTTTATTGTGAGACAGTCTGAGAATATGATGATTTAAATGTCCATATAACTTGGTAGTTAAATTTGGTAATGTATATACAGCAAGCCCTGGGAGTAACTGAGTTCTGCAAATAGTATATATGTCATAGTGTGGAAGTAGTTATAATGCATATTGATCAAGGATATACATTGTAAACATCAGATATCATACCTCATATTTCTGTTTTAAATGAAGAACCATTTGCCTTTGATGGTACAATGAGATAATCACTCATACCCAAAAAAATCACTCACAGTCCAGAGGGCCTTGTAGCGCTTTTCATAATAAAGATTGATGAATGATGAGGCATATGTTCTTAATAGGACATATCCCATCCATCAAAATTACCCAGAACTGCTAGACAAACAGATATTCAGAATCAATTTAACAGATAAACAAAGTGGGTAATACAATATAACAGCTGTAAATAAATAATATAGGATCACTTCATTGCATACTACTCTATTTATATTATTTAACCAAGCACTAGGTCATAGATCCAACTTCCCTTCCTATTACCAGAAGAAATTGCATCTCAGAAGCCATGGTGTCTAAAATCTTGACAGAAGTATAAGCAATGGAAGTAAGAGAGAACCTTGATAAGAAGATGGAAGAAACAAACCATTTCTTCCACTCAGACACTTACCTCAAATATCTGAGAAATCTAGCCCTCGAAAGACAATAGTTAAGGTCTCTCCTTCATGCAGCAGACAGTTTCAAAACTCTTGCTTTACAAACAGAATCCTCTGAAAGAAAGTGAAAACACAAATATATAAGTTAAATGGTAAGATTTAGCAATGCGGCCTCAGGTAGCAATAGATTCATTGGTTCATAGGTAGGTACTAGGCTATCTGCTTGAAAGCATTTATAAGCCTAGCCAGAATGTGTTGGCTTTCGCCGCCCCCTTAAATTAGTTCCCTGTGCCTCTGTCCAGCAGAGCCACTGAAGTGATCCCTGGGGGAAAACTTTCTGTTTCCCATCCACTCGTCAAGGTTTCTCTTGAAGAGTGTTAGTGAGGAGCTCTGCCTAATGTAGATTGGAATCTTGTTCCAAAGCATGGGTAGTCTCTGGGACAGGAATCTATCCCTTCAGCACATCCTACTTATTGTTGTGGTGAGATTTAGAACCCTAGAGCATGTGGCTCGAGGGGATAAGGTTTTCTTTAGGTGGAGCATGTCCATCAATTCTGGGTTGGACATGGCCTTGTATGTCAGGCAGAGATCACCTCTGAGTAGGCGGTATGCAACCGAGTACAGCTGGAGTTTCTTCAGTCAAGCTGCATAGGGCATCTGTTTGAGGCCTCTTGGTGAGATACTTCTGTGGTCTTTCCAGCTGTTGCAGGTGTCTTGTAAGGTACATCTCAAATGGGACATTGTACTCTATGATGGGTCTGATGAGTGATGAGTAGAGGGGCACAATGACCTCTTTTGATCTGGATGCGAACCCTTTTGTGATTAGGTGGGCCACATAGAAGGATTTTCTAACCACTTTGGCAATGTGATTTTCAAAGGAGAGATTACTATCTACTTGGGTCCCCAGAGCCCTTATTACATTTTCTGTATTTAGGGGACTACCACCTATGTGAAGTTTGTGGGTACTTTGTTTTTTTCCAAAGGGGATGACTATGCACTTTTTGGCATTTAGCTTGAGGCCATGATTTTGACACCAGATATCTGTCTCAATGAGACCCTTTTGGAGGATATCTGTGTCAGCCGCAGAGTCAGTTATAGCCCCTAGCTCGCAGTCATCTGTGAACTTGGTCAGCCATAGTCCTCCTGTGCTTGCCTGTACCTCTGATCAGTATATGCCGAACAGGAAGGGTCCTAGGACTCAGCCCTGGGGAATGCCACTTGTAACTGGTTAGAGTCGGACCTAGCTCCCGCTCTGTCCATGAGCCAGTTGGCAACCCATCTTGTGACATAGGGGTTTATGTTCAGGCTGGTGAGCTTGTCTATAATACCAGAATGGGGAATGGTGTTGAAGGCCTTTGCAAGGCCTAGGTAGGCTGTGTGAACCACTTTTCCCTCATCTATAGCCTTGGTAACCGTCTCAAAGAAGTCCACCAGGTTTAGGAGGCATAATCTGCTCTTAACAAAGCCGAACTGGGTAGGGTCTAGTGTTTGGAGGTTCCCAATGTCTCTGTTAATGAGTTCCATGATGATGCGCTCCATAGCCTTACAGACAAAGCTAGTCAGGCTTATAGGGAGATAGTTCCCGGGGTCTGTTGTTGCTCCACCTTTGTGGAGCGGAATAACCATTGCCGTGCACCACTCTATGGGTACATAGCCTGTGGAGAGGCTGAGTTTGAGAATATAGTTCTGGTAAAAAATAATTCCAGTCTCACATTCCTTGCTTTCACATTATAAACATTAAATGTCCGATTGCACAATCCTATAAGTTATTAATGATAGTATACATTACAGCAACAGTGATAAGTACAGTCATATAAATAATTAGGTTTAAATTATGTTAAACAAAGGAAGTGAGCTACCCTGATACCAGTCTGTGGGAAGCCCCAAAGTTAAAGGGGATTGTGCACTAAAGATTTATTCAAGTAACTCACTCATACACCTGTTAAGGAGGTACCTGCAGAAACATTGTACAATGTGTTCTTAAGTTAAGTTTAAACATTCTTAAGATTTTTTTTTTTTAAAACAAGTTTATTGTTTTTAACATACAAAATAAATATCATAACAATTTTATACATGTAATTAAAATAGAAATGGTTATAACATTCAATAAAATAACCGAAATATTTACAAAGACATCCACTACAAATCAAATCAATTAATTAAACTAAAATACCATGTTATTGAAGCTAAGATTTTTTTAACAGATTTTGTAAAGTATCCCATATAATATAATAAGATGTTTTTCTAGTAGTTCTTGATTTTATTGTCATCAATTTCATATGGCACACTTCAGTCATAACATTTTTAAATTCATTAAATGAAGGAGGAGTATCTGAAATCCAATTTCTGGTTATTATTTTTCTAGCCACTGCTAGAATAGACCATAACAAGGGAAGCTTAACTTTTTTAACACTTTGAGGAACAGGAGTGTTGAATAATATAAGTTATTTAGAAATAATAAAATTATCTGTAAAAAGAGCCTGCAAAAAATCATTGATTAACTTCCAACAAATGTTTCAATTTTGTACAGTCATAAAACATATGTGCCCAATCAGCATTAATTTCTACATTACATCTTTTACATAGATTGTCTTTATTATTTATTTTATTCATCATCAAAGGTGTATAGAAGGATTTATGTAAAATTTCCAAGTAAAACGTCTCCTAATAATGGAAGAAGTGGTTTTATAAGCAGATTCCAACATATATTGTTTATCTTGTTGATTTGGTGCTTCACCATTAATGGAAGTGAAATAATTCCAATAGGTATCTACACTGTAATAAGTTTCTTCTCTGATAATTTTGTGTATATATGAAAGCTTACCTTTATCAGAAACTTTATGCTGTAAATTTAATATCAAGTAATCAATCAGTATTGGAATAGAATATTTAACTGTTATAGACATTAAATCAATTTTATTAATAAGATGTTGTCTAAAGGTCTGAACTTCTAACCAACAAGTTTCTCTCAGATCAAATTCTTGTTTTAAGAAGTCTAAATTTTTAACTTTATTATCAGATAGCAACTGATACCAGTACTTTAGATCATTTTCTGTGACTAAAAGAGTTCTTTCAGAAGTGGTTGACAAAAGCATACCTTGTGTATACATTATAGGGAATAGAATAAAATTCCATTCCTTATACTTAGGATGCATGAATATAAAGTTACGATAACTAATAATAATGTTTAATGGATAACTAACTATATATTTTGGTGTAATAGGTGAAGTACAAAATTCTTTTAGTAACCATAACATGGGGTTATTTACAATAATATTTTTATGTGTTAAAGAGATTTTCATAAAGTGAATGCTAATTAGTTCCCAGTAATCTTTCCATTTTGCAACATATGACTGATCTATTAACAAAGTAATAACTTTTATAATAGAAGAGATAGTATATAAGTTAAAGTCTGGAAAAGAAATGCCCCCTTGAGACCAGCTATTAGTATATTTCTTTAATGCAATCCTAGGTCTATTAGGTGCCCATAAGAAATTTAACATTAGTGAATTCAATTTCTTGATAATTATTTTTGTAGGTGGGAGTATTATTGATTGTATTAAGTATAATATCTTAGGGAATATTATCATTTTAATAATTTTAAGTCTCTCTTCCATAGTAAAAAACATATTATTCCAGCTATTGAAAAGATTTTGTATATTAAGAAGACAGGTACTATAATTATTATGTATAATAGATTTGATATCTTTAGTTAATATTATACCTAAGTATGTTACCTGACCTGAATTGGGTATATATTTACTAAAATCACTAATGAGGACATTTTTTCATGTATATATAGGTAATATTTTAGTTTTTTCTTCATTGAATATTAAACCAGAAATATTTTTAAAATTCATCATTTTATCAAATAGGGACTGCATAGAAGAATTAGATCCTGCTCATGTAATTAGAACATCATCTGCAAAAAGTTGAATTTTAGATGTTGTATTTTCATCTATATCAAATCCTTCTATATCAGTACTGTTTCTGATCAGATTAGCCCAAGGCTCCATTATTAAAGTAAATAACAATGGAGAGAGTGGACACCCTTGTTTTGTACCTTTTAAAATGGGTATTTTTTGTGAGACATATGTTCCTATCTTAATGTAAGCCAGTGCTCCTTTATATAAATGTTCAATTAGATTTACAAATGCATCTGAAAAGTTTGTGCACTTCAGTAAGATAAACAAGTAGTCCCAAGTAACTGAATCAAATGCTGAACTTATGTCGAGACTAATAAGTGTTAAATCTTTCTTTCTCCTATTTGCAAAATCAATTAATGTTAGAGTTCTCCTTATATTATCAAAAGTATTTCTATTTACAATGAAGCCTGTCTGGTCTATATCTATAATGCCTGGGATGATTGTCTTCAATCTATCAGCAAAAATACTCATAAACATTTTATAATCAACATTAAGTAATGAAATAGGTCTATATGAAGTGCATCTAGTTGGATCTTTATTGGGTTTTAAAATTGGCGAAATAAATGTGTATTGCCAAGATGGGGGAGTTATTAACTCACTTTGGGCCAAAATAAAAACCTTATGTATTAATGAGTATGTACTTTTAGAAAGAATTTTATAGATCTCTGGTATAATACCATCATTACCTGGTGCTTTGTTTGATTTAAGCTTGTTTATTTGTGTAACAACCTCTGTATATGAAATATTTTTATCTAATAGTTTAGTCTGTTGTTTATTAAGTTTTTTGTTCATGTTAGTAGTTATAAATTTCTTTATTTTATCTTTAGGCTCCATGTTAATGTTATTATGATTAATTTTGTGAAAGTGATTTCTAAATTCATCCAATATTTCTGGCAGACTAGAAACATTCTTCTTCTTCCTTAGAGAAAAAATTTCTTTGATATGATTTTGCTTATTCAACCTTTTTGTTTTATTTTTAAGTCTATGTAAGTATTGAGTAAGACAAAAACTTGTATTTCTCTAATGTTATTTTAACTTTATAAGTTAAAATTTCTTTGTATTTCTCATTTAGTTTGTTTATTTCTTCAATGACTTTTTTGTCTATAATATTTCCTTTATTATTATGTTTATATGAGTCTAATTTACTTTGAATATCTAATAATTCCTTATCCCAAGATTTCCTTTTATTATTATACCATCTGATACTTTGTCCATATAGATATGATTTTAAAGCATCCCAAACATAAACAATGGAGATTTCAGGAGTATTATTTATGTCTAAAAATGTTGCACTTCTGAAAGTATATAATCTTTATAGTCTTTTAGTTTAGTTAAGTATGCTGGTATCCTTTGATCTGAACATTGTAAGTACTTTTTATCATGAACTCAAAGACAATTGAATTATGATCTGATATAGGACATGAAATGATTTTAGAATTAATTAATTCTGTTACCATCTGGTTAGAAATAAAGACTCTATCTATTTTTGAATAAGTTTTATATCTGTTAAAAAAAGTGTATGGTAATGATTTGAGTCTATCTGATTATTAATATCATTCAAATGATATGAATTAACAAAACCTTTAAATGTTTTGCATTAGATGTAATTTTCTTTTTCCTATAGTAGTAGTATCTTTTTCATGTAGGATACAATTAAAGTCACCTGCTAAAATAATATCTCCTATAGAGAATGATATGATCTTATTAAGATGGCATTTCACTGTATTAATACCAATTCCTGGTATCCAATATACATTGATTAATGTATATGTCTTTCCATTAATTTGTACTGTAACCATACAAAACATTCCTTTATCATCTTCATAAGACTTAATAGTTTTAGGTATGGGCATACTTTTATTCCATAAAATAGCCACTCCTCTTTTTTTCTGAGTGTGTTCTGAACTAACCAAGACTGTATATTTATTAGTGGCTAATTTATCAATATCCTTTTTCAGGAGATGTGTTTCTTGAAGGAATACTAAGTTGGTCTTATGTAAATTAATGCATCTCATTAAGCTTGCCCTTTTACATGGATTATTCAGTCCATTAATGTTTAAAGAAATTCCTTTTAGAGAAGTCATTTGGCATTTTTTAAACATATAAAACTTATAATCAGAATAACAATTAACAAAATAGGTGATGTTATACCTCCTTCTTTAGGTGTACCTTTAAATATAGCTGTATTTATTGAAATTCTTATGGGATTTTGTATAAGCTTCATTTTTGCTTGTAGTGACAATGAGTTTATAAAGTGTATTGTGGATGTCAGAACTATATACAAACAACAGTAAACAGAAGAAAATAATATAAGGATTAAACCTTGCACCCAGCCTGGAGTTAAAAACTCCAACTTTGAGTAGCACATACCACTCAAGTTATCCCCCTACCCTAAGCAGCAGTACCTCTGCTGCCACCTTGTCAATTTAATACGGGTTATTATTAACTAAAGTTAACCTTTTTCAATTAAATTATCTAGTAAGACAAAGCTAAACATTTGATAAATCAGCATCATATAAACAAATAGAAACTTTTAGAAACAATTCATACAACTAAGTACATCTATTTAGTATAATACATTTATAATCAAAATAGCATTCAAATAAACTTGATATTGGGAACTGAGAAGAGAGAGAGAAAGAAAGGAAGAGAGAGGGAGAGAAAAAAAAAGGGGGCATATTTACATATTAATTTATTCAAAGTTTGTAAAAATAAGTTCTTATGTTCATTTGGAGTCAATAACTTAGGCTATTATGGTTCAGACATTACATATATTAGGATATTCCTATTTTCTGTCATAGAAATGCAGTTAACAGCTTCTAAAAAACTTTAAATTACTTGCATCAAAGCTTTCTTCTCATACTTATTATTGCCAGTTAAATAAAATATTTATGTTCATAAATATGGTTATAAATCATACTGCATAGCTATGTAAATTCCCAGATATACTTAAATCATTGTGAAGAAAGCCATCTGTATTTTATATATCTAAACTGCTGCTTTAAAATATGTCACATGACAACTTCTTCTAATATAAAATCATATTGATATTTATGCTTGTCAGTTAGATAAGTCAAATGAATTGTAGTATTATATATGTTTAAATCATAAGTATTTACATACATTTATATGTTGCAGTCTTGTAAACTTTCAAAAACATATGTATATATGTTTTACTTTCTATGCCTTCTAAAATATCACACTTGCTTACTATGGCATACTGAATCATTTAAAATCTTTATAACTTTCATATTTTATAAATTATAACATAAATAAGTAAGTAGTTATACAAAATAACTCACATTTAAATGTTATAGAGTTCGTTTTTCATCGCAGAGTCACATTTGCAGCAGTTCTACTTCCTGGAAGAGTGTTCTTCTTGAATCTGCGATGTGTCAGTGTGAATTCAGGGGTCAAAGTTCAAAATGACTGTATTCAGCTTCTCTGCGTATATTCTGAGTGTTGAAGCTTTTAAAACAACTTGAGGACACTATTCACGAGGTAACCCACATCCCAAATTGTCTCCCTTAACATTCTGGCAGGAATTTTAATAAATGCAAGTGACTGACATTTATTTAGCAATACAAATGAAACTAAACAGAGTAAAACCTTTGCAAAGTATTTTACAAGTTATTCCAGTCTCTATGACAGTGAAACTAAGCAAACAGTTATTAACATATAATACAACTAATTTTTTATGCCCCAATTCATTTTCTTATACAAATTTTATTATATACATGTATCAGTATTATCAAAAGCATGTAAATGTACTTATATGAAAGAAAAAGAGAGAGAGAGAGAAAAGAAAAGAAAGAGAGTAGAAAATAAAAAGAGAGTGAGAGAAGAAAGAGACAAGAAAATAAAGGAAGCTATAAAGAGTATCTACAGTGAAATATTACTTGCTGTTTATATTAATAAAGATAGATATGAAACATATTAATTACCACTATTTTAGTTCTAATTATTTGTAATTAAATCATGACAAATTATTTGTAAACATGCATAAGCAATAGAATCATGGTAAGATAATTAGCAACAGTATTTAAACAGCATATATATTTTTTTTAAAAAAAAAAACTAAGTTATTATTCCACTTATCATATTTTCATCATACTTCTCTCCCTGCCCTCCCCCACCCCTCACTGAATGCATAGTTTAAAAAGAATGCCATTATTTAAAACAAGAAGAGAGAGAAAAAAAAAAAGATGTATCAAATTACTAACCTTGGGTCTCTTTATCACAAAGAGAAACAAGTTGATTGATAGCTTGTTATTTGTTCCTCAGATATTTTGACTATTTATGAAACAAAAACAGTTCTTTGTACACAGAAAATAACTTTGATTAAACTCTTTTAGAATATTTGTGGCTTTCTGGAGATGCAGTAACTGCATTTGAAGAGATTAATAGTGAAAAAAAAAAGAGAGAGAAAAAAAAAGAAAAAACATAGAACATGTCATTTGTTTTTTAGTCTTTTTTTCTTCTCTGAAGTCTTCCACAAAGCTTCTGTTGCCAACCTCTTTAATAAAGGACTAGCCCATTCCATTTCCTCTATTATATCCAAAATCTTATTTTTTTTAATATACAGCAATACAAAGTCTAAGTGCAAATGACCCTTTTGATCTGGATGCAAACCCTTTTGTGATTAGGTGGGCCACATAGAAGGATTTTCTAACCACTTTGGCAATGTGATTTTCAAAGAAGAGATTACTATCTACTTGGGTCCCCAGAGCCCTTATTACATTTTCTGTATTTAGGGGACTACCACCTATGTGGTAGTTTGTGGGTACGTTGTTTTTTTCCAAAGGGGATGACTATGCACTTTTTGGCATTTAGCTTGAGGCCATGATTTTGACACCAGGTATTTGTCTCAATGAGACCCTTTTGGAGGATATCTGTGTCAGCCGGAGAGTCAGTTATAGCCCCTAGCTCGCAGTCATCTGTGAACTTGGTCAGCCATAGTCCTCCTGTGCTTGCCTGTACCTCTGAGCAGTATATGCCGAACAGGAAGGGTCCTAGGACTGAGCCCTGGGGAATGCCACTTGTAACCGGTTTAGAGTCGGACCTAGCTCCCGCTCTGTCCATGAGCCAGTTGGCAACCCATCTTGTGACATAGGGGTTTATGTTCAGGCTGGTGAGCTTGTCTATAATACCAGAATGGGGAATGGTGTCGAAGGCCTTTGCAAGGCCTAGGTAGGCTGTGTGAACCACCTTTCCCTCATCTATAGCCTTGGTAACTGTCTCAAAGAAGTCCACCAGGTTTAGGAGGCATAATCTGCTCTTAACAAAGCCGAACTGGGTAGGGTCTAGTGTTTGGAGGTTCCCAGTGTCTCTGTTAATGAGTTCCATGATGATGCGCTCCATAGCCTTACAGACAAAGCTAGTCAGGCTTATAGGGAGATAGTTCCCGGGGTCTGTTGTGGCTCCACCTTTGTGGAGCGGAATAACCATTGCCGTGCACCACTCTATGGGTACATAGCCTGTGGAGAGGCTGAGTTTGAGAATATAGTTCTGGTAGAAAATAATTCCAGTCTCACATTCCTTGCTTTCACATTATAAACATTAAATGTCTGATTGCACAATCCTATAAGTTATTAATGATAGTATAATTACAGCAAAAGTGATAAGTACAGTCATATAAATAATTAGGTTTAAATTATGTAAAACAAAGGAAGTGAGCTACCCTGATACCAGTCTGTGGGAAGCTCCAAAGTTAAAGGGGATTGTGCACTAAAGATTTATTCAAGTAACTCACTCATACACCTGTTAAGGAGGTACCTGCAGAAACATTGTACAAAGTGTTCTTAAGTTAAGTTTAAACATTCTTAAGATTTTTGAATTAGCTATGGTGCAAAGACATTAGAGCAGACTATACAGAGCACATTTGTGAGAGTGTCTTGGTCCATGTTTTTATAGCTGTGTCTACTGGATGATCAAAGGGCATTAGAGGCATAAAGATCCTTAGTGAAGACATTTTACATCTTAAAGAAGCTACACATGTATAGGAAGTTTTTCACTTGTCTGGCTATAGAAAGTGAAATTAATTGAAATTGAAGATGCAGAGGGCACTAGCTGTGTATGCTAGAAAGGTTGCTTGGTTTATGGAGGAGAAAGACTGTTGTTTGCTTCTAAAGCATTGAGGAAACATTAACTCAATGACGTAATAAATATGAACTAGGTGGCATAACATATATGGGTGCAAATTTTTATGAACGTGATCATTGATGGCAATCTTTATAAAGAAATTTGCTGAAAAATTTTATCAACAAGTGATGATAATCTCTAGGATTAAGTAAAGTTAGACTGAGATATAGAGAATAGATTACTGTAGATATCTGAAATCATTCTATTATTACAGCAGTGACTGCCACTTAGAATTCAATACATAAAATTATTCTCATCATCAGTGTCATCGATCTCTGACTGCGGTGGTGGTGCTGCGGTAGCGTTGTCACCTCATAGCAAGACATTGTCCCATTCAATTCTCAGCTAGAGCGTCTTCTGTGTGGAGGCATACATGAATGGGGTGTGCCTTCGTTGAAGGTTGTGTATCAGGGCTGGTAACCCGGTACATAAAAATCCACTAGCAATCATTAGCGGACCGGAGTTCCGCTGTGGCGACCCCTAACCGGGAAAAGCCAAAAGGCACAAACAAAATCAGTGTCATCGATCTCATTTCCCACATTTACACGAGTTGGATTCTGCAACAGCTGTCACCGCTTCTCTCTATATACAGCCATTATCGTGCCTTCTTAGACAGCCATGCCTACCTGTCTGAGGTCTTGTGTCATGCAATCCATTCATCTCATGGCTAGATGTCCTTGTCTCTTTTTCATTCTATCTGTCTCTTTCTCCAGTATGTTTTATTAAATCATCTTCTGTTTCCTTGTACATATCAACCAAAAAAAAAAAAAATGTAATGCAGTCAGCACAGTACTTCTAAAAAAAGTAAAAACTCCATGAATATAAATGCAAGAAAAACATATTTTTAATAAATAATACATCTTATTGAAAAACACTTTTTTTTGCATTTATATGTGCAGAGTTTTGATTCCTTGTACATGTGACTGAATCACTGTAAACCATTCTCTTTGGCCTTCTCTGTAAGCATGATTTTAATTTATGCTGTTATGCCCTCCAGCTGTCCCACAGTTTACATCCTACTGTGTGTCTCAGACACTTCATCTGTGCCACTTCAAGCTTCCTTAGCTGCTCTACCTTCAGTGCCCAGGTTTCTAAGCCATACAGAAGCAGTGGTCATACCATTGTTTTTTCACACCTTTCCTTTTAATTTCATTGTTATTCTCCTGTTATGCACTATCATGACACTTTATGTCTCAGTTATGATGTCCCCCTCATATGGGGTAATGCTAGGCTATCCAGATACTATCTAGGGCAAAATGCACCCCCAAGGATGACTGGATGGCAGCCTCATGCATATAGCAATCACCTCAGTTCCAGGTGGAATTCCCAGAGCAGAGGAATGAATGAGCACTACCACAATGAGGAAAAAACTGATGGCCAGAAGGCAAGAGGCAAAAATAACCCAGAAAAAATATAGTCTATGGAAGCAAAACATGCTTCTAGATTTATTTTTGAGATTAAAAGATCATCATCTCCTCATTAGCGTCTGCAGTGTGTGTTTGAAATACGTAAAGCAAGCACAACTGTTTAACTTAGCACTGTTTGACTACGCTGATCCATGTGTAGGCTACTTCATACACAAAACAAAGCAAACTTTGACATTTTGAATCATATACTCTAGATGGAAGCAGTCATGCAATTGGTTGTGTCCCTAAAAGTTGTAATAAAGTGCATTAACTTAAAATGCTACATGGGGTATATGCTACATGGGGAAGTCTCTTACTAGGAAGTGCAGATTAATGATAAAAGTATGAGTTAGGAGACAGCAGTACTGTACAAATAGATGCTATAAATGCACCTTGTATAAAAGACAATTGATAATAGAAACTTATATTTCATCCTTATTGCTTACACTCTGGAAACATTGCATTCTCAGTCCCTGTAATTCACAATTCCTTGCACTACTACCTGAGCTAGGATTTCCCATAATTCAGCAGTTATAGAACAGTTATCATGTGGTATAACATGCACACATTAGTAGGAACCTTGCTGTTGAGCACTGCATTGCATTACATGCTACTGAAAAAGTATCTGGCAATGCCAAGGGCAGTGAAATATCTTGGGCTGCCTGATAAATTGATAACAAGTGCATTGTGTACTTTTGAATGTGTATAGGATATAGTGAACCTGCTTCAACTGGAAGATATAATGGCTAATATTAATCATGGGCCAGCAAAGTTGATCATGCCATCAAAATGCAGAAATGACAATGTTGAGATGAGGTTACCAATGTCTTTATGCAGGCTATTAGGAAGCATAAATAGCACCAGTCTGAATATGGACAGATGTGGACATAATAGGAATGCCTATAGACAAAGATAAATGTCAGTGCAGTTTAGCTGGTAGTTTATGCAGACCTTCAGTCAATAGCTTACTGACATGCATGACTACATCAGGAAGTAGCTGCAAGGCACTAATTATACCAGATTTAGTCAGTCCTACCCTCTTCACATCATCTGATGAATTAAAAATTCCCTTGATAAACAGTGACTACCATACCTGGGCAATGATATAAGGTTATTATTCCTTATGATGCACCAGGTGATTCTGTACTCATTGAACACTAATGTTTGAATGAACATGCAGTGATATCCCTTGCTGTTCTAAGACAAACTTGGGATTTAAATGTAGCAGTCAAGATATAGACTGAACCACATATCAGAACGCCCACAACTGTGTATAATAATCACTATATATATATATATATATATATATATATATATATGTATTGGGAATCATGGCAGTTAGCATGATCCTCATTCAAAACCACTGCGGTATACTGGGCATGCCTGTTTATATTTAGCAATTGTATATGACTACCCAAAACAAGTATCATCTTGAAGAATTTCTGTCTGGTTTGAGCAAGTCTATAAGTGTACTGCATAAAACTGAACTATCAAAGCACAATGAAAAGCCATTTTGGTAGTGCTAATGTAGGCCGCACAGCTATCTCAAGAGGCATTAGGCAGGCCATTATGCAGCACACGCAGGCTGTGACATAAAACATAAGCACTGCAGACAGAGTAGTAGGGATGCTTAGCATGAACACACTGCTACATAACAGTCCCTGGGTACACTTACCTGTGATCAGCATGCTTTCATACACGTCTTGTTCTTGTGCCAGTGATATTATTACCAAGCAGGTGCCATTACCACCAGCATGTGTTGTTTGCACAGACATACCTACTCAATATGTGCATTTGAGGATAGCATCACACAAGATCATATGAATTATAAGTCACTCGAGTCACATGACCATGTATTCCTTGCCAGAACTCACCATTCTTCTCTCATGAGGAGGGCCAGGCCAATTAAGCCAGGAGTGAATCTGTAAACATCCATCCAATTGTCCAGTTCTTATCCAGCTTGCATTATTTATCTGCTGGTGGAGATTTAGATCCCTTATTCTGGTAGTTGCAAGACTATTAATTTTATGGATTCACAAAATATCCAGGATCACTGGGTCAGTAATGACTCAGAAGGCAAGTCATAAATTTCCCTTCAGGAATCTGTACGATATTAAAAACAGAGACAAAGCTTCCATTTTTTTTGTTTGTTTGTTTTTGCTTTTTGTTTTTTTTTTAATCTGATAGCCTAAGGTTTTTAAACCTGTGATTTTCTTAGTTAGGATTCTCTGAAGTCCTTCTAGTTGTTTTATATGCCCTGAGGTCCCTATGTGTATGCACCAGTGCCTCTGATGTTCTGTACAGATATGTGAACTGTGTGCTCTACATATGATGATGTGATTGTTGTCTGAAAACTGTGAAGTATGTGCTGTTTAATGTAGAGGTGCTCAGGATAATCACTACATGTTAGTAGTTTAAAGTGCTGCAAGCTTTTAATTCATTTTACTTTATGCAGTGAAATGTTGGACCGCCCTGCTGTGCTCTGCATTTAGCCACTTTTTGTGTAAAATGTTGTCTGTCTGCCAACTGATATTGCAAACACATGGTGCGCAGCATCGTATAGATTAGGTACACCCTATTTAGCCAATTCCATTGAGTATAGGATCACATATTTTCCCTTCCCAGGACATCAAAAGCACATCAAAGCACCTAAACCAAACCTACAGGATGCCAAACATTCACTCCACAACCTCATTGCCCATGCAGACTCCTTCTCAATAAATCACTGGGTACATAGGATAAGGTCATCATTTTGGGTTATAGGGGAAAAGTAGTTTCTCCTATTCTATATAGAAATATTATTGTTTTGCTTGTTGGTGGGCTGTTGTGCTTATCACCCAGCTCCATTCTGTGTTTAATATTATAGTATTATTATACGTGTCTTGTACAGCATATATTTTACCTAAAAGATAGCTAAAGTGGATGTGCACCTCAAGGAATACCAAACACAGGCTGTAGGCCTCATGGTTATTCGTATAGCAATTGTAGGAAACATCAGAGAAAATGCCATCAGTTTTATGTTCTGACAGGTTACTGATGAGATGGAAACGTTTCCTATTCATATGTGCCTCATGGACAACTGTTCCTGACAGATACTAGGGAATTTGATGCAATTCCTGAAATGCTGTAGAATGCAGGTGGTGTCAGTCCCTTCATGCAGATGGCTTACATACTCACATATCTTACTGTATTTATTTATCTATTTATCCTTTTTTGACCAGGTTAGTCCCACTAGGTTAGTGGCCTCTTTTCAGGGGAGACCTGAGCTGGTATTTATACTGCTAGGGGAATTTCCCCTACTCTAATCTGATAGGTGTTATGGGATCCTTTATATCCACCTGAGTTACCAGCACGTCAAGCAGATGGGGCCTTGGTTTAACATCTTACGCCAAGAATGAGACACTCAGAAGTGTAGCACCCTCTTTATGATGCACTGCTGTATCAGCAATCCATCTACCCTGGTGTGACAATGGAACTCACAACCATCTGCAACAAACTTGAGTATGCTACCTATTGAGAAACAAATGTAGCTATGTGCAGAAAAATCCATATGTATATACAGTCTCACATACTGCCATCTGCTTTTGGCAAGTGGTATGGAACACAGACCTGTAAGAATCTCTCAAGACTTTCTGCAATACCTTCAACTGGCCTTGGTTCCGATGTCACTGGCCTACAGCTTATCTAAACCTTTTAAAGTCTTTTATTTACACTGAGGGTGTTTTATTTGGGAACCCTGTTATGGCCTTTATAAGTTTTCACAGGGGGAACATAGAACAGTCAGACAGAGGAGAGAGGCAGAAGACAATGAAAATACAAAAGGAACAAATTAAGAGTGTTGTAGAGAAGGAAGTAGAACTGAATGGGTGATATGTTTTTGATCGGGTTAGCCCCACATTTTTTCAATTTTTTTTTAATAGGGGAAGTTTGAGAAGGAAGAAAAATAGAGTATGAGGAAGAGAAGGATAGGGAAGAGTTAAGAATTCTTTTATTTATTTATTTTTTTTATTGTATGAAACATGAATGACGACCAATACAGAGAGGAGCAGTATGGTGGACAAATACAAAATAGAGGGTGAGGAAGGATGGGAAATTAGTATCCTTCCAGTCTGGAGGGTCACAAATATTTCTCCACCTTGATGGGCCCAGTGTGACCCCCAACAGTGTGAGGGTCAATGATTCTGGTGGCTCAATGGTCAGAGCCAACCAGGACAGTGCGTCTTGTACCCAGTAAAGGACAGATTCATAATGGCCTCAATACCTCTCAGTTGCCCTTCTGACCTCAGCCACAACCAGATCCTGAAGCCCAGATTCTTGGCTTGCCAGGTTACAATGCACCAGAGGTGCCCATGGGGGGAGGAGCCACCACCATCACTGGCAAAGTGGTCAGTAGGTGGGCAGGAAGAGGCAGAGAATGTTCCCCACTTGGGATGCTTGTGAGCAATCTGCCACAGGCATTTCTGGACCTGCAGAAAATGGACGATAAAAGAAAAAAGAGACTCAGGAGGAGATGAAAAGGACTTGTAATTATGTAAAACAAAAATGCCTTTAATTCAATGACATAAAATTCAGTAAAGTAACATTTTTATTCCTGAACATGAAACTGACAGTAACTGTTTATCTAGCAATTAATAATGTAATGAGTAAATACTGACATTCATATTTGATGCTCATGTCTGTTCAAAGACTCACTAGCCGCCTATCACATCACATTAAGGGCCACAGTATAAAGGCCATGTTAATGGGTGATACTTTGCAATTTATAGACACATAAGCCACAATGAGGAAAGACCTCACTGTTGGCTAATGGGCATGCATATGAATTGCTAACCACCCCGAAGTGTAGATCAGCAGTTCTCACAGTATTTAATAGTGCTGGTAGCTGCATCATCTAAGCAGAGGCAGCCCCCATTCACTCACACACACACACACACACACACGCACACATGCACACACACACACACACACACGCACACACACACACACACACACACACACACACACACACACACACACACACACACACACACACACACACACACAAACATTCAAACATACACACACCACAGACCCCATACCTGTCCCTGTGTTGCTTGAATGTCCTCAATGTCATCTTTCCCTGCCTTTGAAAATAATAAAAGTTTTCAGACAGTCATTGGTGCCAGACATTAGAGTTGCGCGCATCATATCCATCAGTACATTCATTATATTCCAGGTATCTAGCACCCACCCCAACCAACATATAATTAAACAAGTATTGCTGGTGTTTAGTGGTTCATCTCTGATCCTTGTGATCTTTAATTACTGTTAAGGCACAATTTCAAAAAGTTATTCCCTGCTGCCTAGTGATCCCCTCCCCACTCATCTTGAGCAATTGCCATAGAGGCACAGTAGTGAAGAGTTCTCCCTGGTGTCTAGTGCCCCCCCCCCGGCCCACATTACATACAAGTGCTGCTCAGGCATGACTACTGAGTTATGCCTAGTGGCTAGTGGTTTCTCCTCCCCTGATCTCCATACTTGGTAAATTCCGCAAAGGCACTAGTGTTATACCTGGTGGCTATTGGTTTTCCCACCCTGATACCCTTTGTGTTTAAATGCTGCTCAAACATGCCTACAAAAAGTTCTCCCCTGGTGGTTAGTGGTTCCCCCATCAAATGTTACAGGCTCTGCTCATTAGTCTAGGGATGTGTGGAAGGATGACAGTTACCCCAAGCCTCACAGAAACACACATACACACAGATGCACACACACAGGGACACACACACTCATTACACCCATACACTCTCACAAAACAACCCTTCCACAAGATCACACAGGGACACACACACTCATTACACCCATACACTCTCACAAAACAACCCTTCCACAAGATCACTGTCCCAGGCACACTCATTCATTCACCCATACACACACTCACACACCCCCCTACTTAACTTACCCCCTCATTAAGTCCCCTATCGCTAACCCCTAGGCAAACATATATTCATATACACTCAAACATACCACATGTACTCAGTTATGCTGCTTCTATCCTTACCTTACCTTACCACTAAGCATCCCAGCACTTACCTGTACCACAATCAAAGAACACAGCCTTTTGGCTGTGTTCATAACTGCAGGGTACAAGGAGCAACCATGTTAATTTACACAGCTGAGCAATTTGCTCAGCCAGTTAATACATTCCTGGAGGCAATTCTGAGGGTGAGAGCACATAGCTAATTAGCATATGCATCTCCCCAGAGTGCCTCATTAGCATCTAGCATGGCTGCGGAGATAGCTCATCATGATGATACACTTCTTTTTGCAAAATCACAGTGGTAGGACTGTCTATGAATTCAAAAAGGTTACCTCAAGGTGTGTGCATTGTGTGCTCCCCCTTCGTTTCAATGGTATTACCGCAGCTACTTTAACGTGACTGAATAACTGTATTCATTTCTGTAATGAAATGCCATAAACCATTTGCAATTAAATAGTGTAACAGAAAATGCCAGCAAGTGCTGTCTTAGGTTCACATCTCTTTTTACTTCAGACATATTCATTAGTGACACACTTAATTTCCTTCCCCTTTACTGATTTAGTATAAAAGTACATAAATCACAATGAATATATTTACTGAACACCTAGTAATTCTGTGACAGCCTGACAGCTTGAAATACATTATGAAACTATTCAATGTCATTTTATTTTTATTTTATATACATATTTATTACTTCCTTGTTTGAATAAACTCATGCGGTCACAAAACTAGGTGGTCAACTCTTCTGTGATACTGGGCCTGGTTGTACTCAACTCAGCAGTTGCAGAGATATGAGAAAAAATAGGAGAAAAAAGGAATGGGTTACTGATCATGAGTGTGTGTGTGTGTGTGTGTGTGTGTGTGTGTGTGTGTGTGTGTGTGTGTGTGTGTGTGTGTGTGTGTATCTAAATATATATATATATATATATATATATATATATACATATAGATAACCACATCTATATATAGATAAGGTAAGTCTCTGTGTGCATGTATGTGTGTGTGTATATATATATATATATATATATATATAGGTTTACTATCAAAATAATGAACAGAGATGCTCTGCAGACAGAAAACTTGAAAGATGGATGTTCAAGTTTCCATTTTGCTGAACATCTCCATGTTCAAAAGTTCATATCAGTGAATGCACTGTGCATTTGCTGATATGAAATCAAAGTACTGTGCAGAGATCGCGGTACAGTGTGGTTTGGAAAATGCATCCCATTCCTCACTGTAGTGTGATCTCACAGTTGGAATATATACTTAGCAGGGGGTGTGGGTGGGCTGCAGAAACATGATGTCAGGTGTAAGAGCTGAATTTACCTGTGCTCCTATATAGTCATCACGTGATCTTTTCAAGAATAATGTTGAATCTGCTGAATTCATTCAGCATCGTGCTCTGTTCAATGTTTTTAGTTTCACTATTCTTTGTCGGTGTTTGGAACGGGATATATTTTGATCCGCAACATTTTTATAGTAAGCTATATATATATATATATATATATATATATATATATAGAGAGAGAGAGAGAGAGAGAGAGAGATGGTTGTATTTAAATTGTGAGAATATACATTCGTTGACACATAACTGATCTAAAATACTAAAATACTTGGTTGAGATCCAATTTCAGCAGAACAGTTGTGTAAAATATTTGCTCTAAACACATTTAGTCAGCACATAGGAACTACTGAAAGATAACATCAAGAAACATCCAGTCTCTTTAAAACATAAGAAGTTGATTACTTACTACAGAAGTCAATCCTTCTCTCCCGGATCTCTGAAATCCACCCAGACAGCTGGTGCCTCCTCTGCCCCTGCAGCTCTTCATACCTATTATAGCATGGTTCCCCTGAGCTGGAAGCCCTCTGCAACTTGATGAGGTGATCCCACAGCTCCTGCTTAGTGTCATTTTTTTCCACATGCCATCTGATGAGGCTTCATCCAATTTCTGCAGGTAAAACTTCTGTAACAGGTAGATGAGAACCTTGGTCTTGTTTAAAGACCAGCTTGGGGCATGGCCCAGGGCTTTCTCTTATTCCATTTTCCTTAAGTCCAGGTTCAAAATGAGATGTTGAGGTATGAAACTGATACTATTTGTGCATGACATCATACTGCCTTTCCCCTTACACCTTTTCTGAGCATGTGCTAGTGGTAGAGAGGCACGACAGTTCATAGTCTAAATGCATATGCAAAAGCATTGTGCATTTAAGTTGAGGTCACCATTGTAAAAGGCATTGAGATCTATGGTTGTGTAAAAGTTGAGTGAAGGTATAAATTAAGTGAAAAGATTTATATTGCAGGAAGTATCTCAGGTGGTGTTAGCACCAGTACCTTCAGAACCTTACAATAACCAGTCAGTAAGTGTTTACAGTTAAGTGTTTGGCTGACTTTGTTAATTTCAAGTCTAGGTGTAGTTGGCATGGCACATGTATGCGCATATATATTTGTGTATACACACATATATATATATATATATATATATATATATATATATATATATAGATAATATATATATATATATATATATATATATATATATATATATATATATACACATATATATAAACCTTACATGTTTGCTGATTAGGTAATCCATCAACATCAAGTGTAGCACAAATTCTATAGATACTGCATGTTAAGTGCAGACATCATACCTTTAAAAAGTATCATGTATATGTCACAGCTCACGTTAAGTGCATAATTACATATGTCCTAACAGGGTCACTAGCAAAAAAAATACATGCTGTGCTGCACCACAGCAGGCTGATGTTGACAGCAGAGTGGCTGTTGACAATAATGTCATAATTCTCATTCTGATGACACAGCCTGTGTACAGTAACACATAGTCACAAAGTATAGTGCAGCTCCCCTTAACTCACAACATGTGGATAACTCCATAGACAGTGACATAGGCTTCAGCACTCAGAGTAATGAGGAAGTGACATTACAAGAGGCAGAAAAACATGTAGCTCAATACCTGTTTCTTGTACACAGACTGAACACTTGATTAAATGGTTACCCCTATGGGGATGGCAGTAGCAACAGTTATGTCTGCAATGTGGCGTTTATAACGACAGACCTGCATGCACATATCAGGACAGATAAAGCATGATACAAAGTCTGCCTGGGTTCACATGGGTGAGACAACAGGAATAACAAGGAGAGGCCAGACTAGATCTCTGTCTGGCAAATGTCTTGATGGTGGCCAACACATGGTTCAGTAAGAGAGACAGCCTCAAATTCACATACAAGAGTGGCCAACATACAAATCAGCTAAACTTCCTTCTAGTAAGGAAAGGGCACAGTGGTGCAATCAGCAATTGCAAAATCATCCCCAGTGAAACAGTCAGCCCACAGCATAAACTGCTGGTTGCCACAATCAGCTACAAGCAGTGGTAAGAGAAGGCTCTAAGGTCAACAGATACCAAGCTGAAGACTTGGAAGTTGACTGTAGGAAACACAACAGCTCAAGGAATTACTCAGCATGTCTGAGGACTAAAGAACAGATTGTGACTGAGCCATGTATGGAAATAAGGTACATAAGGAAAGGTGGAGGTGGAATGCATACATTCAAGAATTCATCAAAAGGAAGGAGTGCAGGAAAAAGTTGGAGATAGAAAAGTCAGACCAAGATAAGAAGAAATACTGGTTAGCTAATAAAGGGACTAAGAAAGCTGTTGCAATAGCAAAAAACAAGACATCAGAGGCCAGCTTCAGGAAAGTGACTCTGTAAATGGCATAAAGAATCTCTATCAGGTTGTGAAACAAAGATAGAAAGATAAAGTACATAGTCATCAGACACCCTTCATAAGGGATGCCAGCAGCAGTTTGATCACCATCCCTCAGGACATCAAAGGCAGATGGAAGGAGTTCTTTCAGCAGCTTCTTAATACAGAAAACCCCCAAAAAGTTGTACTGTCCCAGACATAGCTTATAATGAAAGAAGAAAAGAAGCCCACTCTAAAAGAAGTAAGAACAACACAAAGGAAAAAAAATAGGGAAAGCTGTAGGCTTAGTTGCGGTCACAGCAGATACGATAAAGATACTAGTTATGAGAGAAATGGCTCCTGGGGGTACTCAAAACAATATGAAGGGAAAGATGTATCCCAGATGACTAAGCATACAAGTACTAGTGTAGAAGAACAAAGACAGCATTCACAAGTGTGGGCAGCACAGAGGTATCAAACTCTTGTCATACTGCATGAAAGTTGTGGAGGGGTTGATTGATAAATGAATATGCAGGCTAATCTAAAGTAAGTTGGAAGAGGAGTTTGGATTCAAATCAGGATACAGCACAACCAACATAGCTCTCAACCTCTTAGCACAAAAAATCTAGACAAAGACAAAAATAATTGAGGGACAAAGCCCAGAAAATAGGGACAAATTTTAAATATTGCTCTCAGAAACTTAGAAAGTTTCTAGAATAAAAGGTATTGTGTTACCATGCATTTTCTGAAGGGTAAAAAGTTTGAAACTCAAATGCCTGTCATTATTTAGTGAATTCAGTCCTTACTGATTTGTCAAAAAAATCCATACAAAACACAAATTTTATGAGGAATAGACCAAAAATATGAGAAAAAATCTGGACATTCTGCAAAACTCTGGACAGTTGAGTGGTATGACAACCAACCTGATATTTGCAGTGAGATAGACAGCTGAGAAGAAACTAGAAATGAGGAAAGAGTCCAGCTGGGTATTCCTAGAGTTGGAGAAAGCATATGACAAGGTTCCAAGAAAGCTGATATGGGCAATCCTGCGATGGATCAAAGTTCCAGAAACATTGGCAGAATTACTGCAGGCTATGTACAAGGACCCAATGACTCAAGCATGAACAGTGTTCAGACTCACAGAGGCGATCCCGGAGGGAGTAGGTGAGCATCAAGGTTCACCTCTGAGGCCATTGCTGTTCATACTGGTGGTGGACTACATTAGCAAACAGGTCAGATGGGCCATATCTATAAAGTTGTTGTATGCAGACAATGTGGCATTACAGGCAGACTCTGAACAAGAACTTCAGCAAATAATAAATGTATACAAGGGGGTGCTGAAAAGTTCTAAGCCCAACCAAGAAGGGAATGATGTTTAACCATGAAACTTTCAAGTTATTCAACATATTCTCCCCAAAGTTCGATACACTTGGCACATCATGTCTGAAGTTTCTGTAACCCTGCCCAAAAAAGTCTGAAGTCTGGTCAGTGAAATACTGCTCCACTTCTACAATCACCTGAATCAGTCAAAAATACTGCCTTTTCAAACTCGTTTTAAGGTTTGGAAATAGGAAATAGTCAGATGAAGCAAGATCTGATGAGTAGGGTGGATGATCTATCCACTCAATCCCCAATTTCATCAAAACATCCATCATTTTGCCAGCCTTGTGAACAGGTGCATTGTCTTGCAAAAAGAGAACTCCTTTCTGCAGCTTCTCTCTCCTTTTTTCTTTCAATGCCTCCTTTAATCAGCACAGCAAGTTACAGTAGTATTCTGCATTAACTGCTTGGCCCTTTGGAAGATAGTCAGTCATTAGAACACCTTCCTGATCCCAAAACATGGTGGCCATGACCTTTCCTGCTGACTTTTGGGTCTTGAACTTCTTTGGACTTGGTGACTGTTGTTTTGTCTCAGAATCTTACTGTTGTAACCATGTTTCATCAACAGTAACTAGTTGTTCCAAAAAGTTGGCACCAACTTGACCAAATGCCACAAAATCAACTTGGAAGTGTCCACTCAACATCTTTTCTCGTTGGCATTCAAACATTTGGGCACCCACTTGGCACCTTCTGCATACCTAGCTGCTCATGAATTATAAACCCAACACATTTCCTTGATTTCTGTAGTTTCTCTGCAATTGTTTTAGCTATTTGCCAATCTGCCAAAATCAGGTCATGGATATGGTCAACAATTTAAGGAGTTGACACTATTTGAGGCCTCCTAGACCCTGCTGCGTCTTCAGTCTCAAAATCTCCACACTGAAAGTTTGCACACCAATTGTTTACACTGAGTAAGAAGGACACTTGTCACTCAATTTTTACATCATGCATTCATGGATTTCCTTTGGAGTTTTTTTCTGCAGGAATAGGAACTTTATGACTGCTCGGAGTTTCACACTTGAAAACTCCACACTTTCTGTTGACATGTTTCAATCAATGATCTGAAACAATGTCAAAATATAGGGTAACAATACTGCAGGCTGGTGCTTTAAAGATGAAATAACCCTTTTCAGCTACAGAGGTAAAATAAAGCTCAGAAGTTAGAAAGTTGGTTGGCATAGAACTTTTCAGCACCCATTCATAAAATGCAAAACTGAAGTCACATGGGATGAAAGTGAGTACAGATAAGACAGCTGTAATGGCAAAAAACTGAAGAAATCAGAAGAAGCTGAGATCTGAGATAGAAGGGAAAATAGTGGAACAGATTAACAGCTTCAGGTATCTGGAAGGGGTGGTTGAGTAGCAGGGAAGCCTGAATGAGGAGGTCAAAGCTAGAGTCAGAGGGGCAGTAGCCTCATGACATAAACATCTTGCAAGAGGGTTTAACATAGACAAATAGTTGTTTCCAAAGTCATGGACTAAAACTCCATGCCAAGAAATGCATTATAGTGCCTTTTGGGAGAACGGCCACCCAAGTAAATTACTCCATTGATAAAACACACCTAATTGTTGATCTGGTAGTCAGAGATCTGGGAATATATGTAGATAGTAATCTGGACTTTGACCAACATTTGGCCAAGGTGGTAAGAAAATCATTCTATGCCACCCAACTTATAAGAAAGGGCATGGCATCCAGGTCCACGAAAGTCACAGTGCCACTTTATTTGGCCCTTATCAGAACAGTCATTGAGTATAAAGCCCTCTTTGGCATGTACCTAACCAGACATATGCCACAACTGAAATGCCCACAAAGGCTTCTTATCAGGACAATCCAGGATATAAACACATTGTCCTATATGGATCTTCTTAAAGCCCTATCTCTATACTCTGTCTCCTAAAGATTACAGAGAGGCACTCTACGCCTGGTATACAGTGCATTCTCATACCAGGCTCTTCTAGATCTCTTGCACATCCACAGAACAAACAGCATCAGAGCCACTAGATCCAATGAATTAAATTTTGCTTGTGACATAATTATAAAATTAGTGAGACAGATATGTATCTCAGAGGTCCTCATTATCTGGAATAGTTTCCATATCCATATGAAGCACAGTCCATCCCTAACCCTGTTTAAGTGTAACCTTGACCAATGGAAGGGAAATCAGAAATTTATGCTGGGTCTGGCAACCATGTCTCTGATAGACAGAGTCAGATAGTAATGCCCAAATTAATATAGCCCCAGCATAACCTCTAGAAACTTATGAACTAACACAACATTCCTAAGAAATACCCATATATTATATAGGGACACAATTGTGTTGGACTGCACAGCTAGGCTTATAAAGGACATGTTGGTTGTTAGCTAAGTATATACCTATGTTCCTATGAACCTATGAACAGGCACAGAGTGTCAGGTGTAGTGTATGACCACGGAATGCCAAAGAAGCTGAAAAGTAAGATGTACAAACAGTGGTACAAACAGTATTACTATATGGTAAAGAAACTTGAGCAATAAAGGCAGAGCAAATGAGGAAGTTTGAGATGATGGAGATGAAGTGCCTGATGTGGGTGGTAGGATGCACACTGTAGGACAGATGAGGAAATGAGAGTACCAGAGCAGAAGACCAAATAGTGCCAATTGCAGAGAAGACAAAAGAGAGCAGATTGCAGGGGTTTGGGCATGTGTGCAGGAAGGAAGAAGACAATCTGGTGAAGAAGATTTGGGACAGAGAGAAGGAAGTCAATAGGAAATGAGAGCATCTAGCAAGGAGATTGCCAGATTGTGTGAGAGAAAATATGCATCTGTCAGGCATGTCTGTAGAAGAAGGTAGACTATCACTGAACAGAGATAGATGGCAGCAGTTGGTGTGACACCCCAATACCATGTAGAAAATGGGAAAAATGGGGTTGATGTTGATAATGGTGTAGAACAGAGCATGTGTTGTAATTTTAAGAAGCATTTCCAAGTGTGGGCACATACATATAAATAGTGAGACATGCAGGCAGCAGTGCCATTTTGAGAAGACATCCAGAATGTTAACATGTATGAGTGTAGTAGTCAGTCTGTTTATAATTTTATTTAAGTTTAAGTTACTAAGCCTCAATCCTGATGTGTTTGTGAGTAATAAAGCTGCTTGAACTGAACCCCAAACTGTCCATCTGTTTTATCCTGACTGGACAAGAGACATGATGTCAGAAGTAGGATTAAGAGTGCAAATTCTTCATGCCACGAGGTGAAGAGTTGACAGGGAAGGTATATTGAGCAGGTTGAGTGATGCTGTGCTCAAACGATTAAAAAGGGCCAGAAAAAACTTCAGGTAACCAAAACTTGCACAAATTATTTATTTTGGAAAGGAAATGATACTGAGCATTAGTAAGGCACAAAACACATCATTAATCAAATGAGTAGCACAAAATGTATTATTAATCAAAGGATAGTCACAAAATGCATTATTAATTAAACAAAGTATTTGAAGCCACAATATTTGGTAAAACTATCAGAAATACTTATATGAGGTTCAGAATTACCTCTGGTTTGCATAATGAGCATGTTTAAAGTAAAGCAAGCACAAGAAAAGTATAATGAACATGATAAGAGGTTAAATGGGCATAATGAGTACAATAAAAGGGCAAAGTAAGCTTAGAAAAACAAGGCAACTGCAGTTTTTTTAGTAAATGACAGTATTTGGGCATAAGCTACTATTTTGCATTGACCAAAGCCATTCAGAGCATAACTAGAGTTGTTCAAAGTATGTCAGTGTGTGCAAATCATTGCAGAGTGTGTGCATTATTACAGTGCATCTATTTCAGAGAGTTTGCTGTATGCAAAGTACAGTTATTTTGCAAAGACCATTCATTTCAAAGTGTTTCTTACTCTGAGCTTCTTGTGCTGTGCACAGTTCATTCACGAAGTGCAGTCATTTTGAAGTATTTCTTACACTGATAAAGAGTAGTTTCACAAAGTGCAATGATTGTAAGGTGTTCTTGTGCTACGGAGACTTATTTGCCAAAGTGCAGTTATGTCAGAGTCTCTTGTGCTACTGGGCATAATTACAGGTTCTGGCATATATATATATATATATATATATATATATATATATATATATATATATATATATATATATATATATATATGTGTGTGTGTGTGTGTGTCTTTGTGATCATACATAATTTCAAGCACCTTCACTACTGTGTGCTGATATGGCAAAGGCATTTTGCAGACCCAGTCCACATGTGTTTGACCATAAAATTGCAGAAAACTGGAGAGTATTTCAGCAGGAATACGATATTTTCATGCAAGCAGCTTTTTCTGACCAAGATGCAAGTACAAGGGCATTTATTTTGCTTAACTTAATGGGGTCAATAGCCATTGAAAGAGAGTGTTCATTTGTGTATGCACCAGCAGTATATACAGGAGAAGGGGAGAAGTGTCAAATTGTTGTACCGGTTAAATCAAGAAAGGACCATGAGTGCTTGAAATGTAAATTTAGAGAAATGTGTAACCCCCAGACAAATGATACATTAGAAAAGCACCTATTTTATACAGGAGACCAAAAGCCATGAGAAACTTTTGTAGCTTATATCACTGACTTAAAAAATAAAGCTAAAACATACAGATTTGGTGATTTGAATGATGAGTTAATAAAGGACAGGCTTGTGTGTGGTGTTAATAAGACTGCAATAAGAAAGAGACAGTGATTTAATGTTGACCAAACCTACAGAGATTTGTCAAATCCATGAGCTCACAGAAAGGCACAAAAGTATGCTTGCGTGTGATAAGAGCTTAGTTTCAGCAGCCTCTAGAGCAAGCACAGACAGCATGCAGCACATGGCTGGCAGATGTAGGCCTAAGTACATGGCAGCTATAGTCCCTGGAGGTTTTCCAAGAAAGACTCGTAACTTTCTAGCAAGTTCCAAGACTAGCTCAGTAAAATGGATATGCTCAGTGCAGTATAAGGGTGGGTTTAGAAAAACCCAAATTATGTCTTATTGTTAACTGTTGCAATTGTGGTGCCAATCATGAGTCTAACAGAGAGAAATGCTTAGCATTTGGTCAGCAATGCCACAAGTGTAAAAAATAGAAACACTTTCAAGTTTGTAAATCAAGCAAGCCCCATTCAATTAAGAAAGGTCACTCAAAAAAGCAAGTTGATCATGTAGAAAGCTGCAACCCTACTTTCTATGTAGATGGTGTGCCAGTGGTCAGTGAAAAGGTTAATGCAGTAGATTTTCTGGCAAAGAATAAAGTGTTTTGTACTGTCCTGATCAATGGTAAACCCACGGAGCTCAAAGCAGACACTGGTTCAAAGGGTAATGTTATGTCAGTAGAAACATTTGCTTGAGTAAGAGCTGGTGAACAACTTAACTGGGCTAATTGTGTGAATTGTGTTGTTTATGGAGGTGAAGCGATTCAAACCGAAGGTTCAGTAGTGTTTTCATGCTATTCGGCTGGGAACAGTTACAGCTTGCAATTTTATGTAGTCAGAAGACCTGTGCAGTCATTATTGGGTCTCAGAGACAGTTTAAAATGAAACTGCTTTTTTTTATCAAAGAAGTCCATCATGTAAGCACATGTCCTAGTGCCAGCTTCACTGATGCTATTTCCTCAAAGTATGCTGATGTTTTTGATGACAAGCTAGGCAAAGTTCCAGTTATGTACTCCATGAAAGTAACCCACAGGTCACTCCCGTGGTCATACCAGCAAAAAGTGTTCCAATAGCTATGCAGGACAAAGTCAAGGTCCAGTTAGTTAAAATGGCGCAGCAAGGTGTGATTTGTCTAGTCACAGAAACTAATGAGTGAGTGTCTTTCATGGTAGTTTCTCATAAGAAAAGCTCAGATTAAATCAGAATATACATTGGCTCAAGAGACTTGAACAAGGGATTAAAGAGACCTCATCATCCTATGCATACAGTTGACAACGATGCTGCCCTCATGCCAAGTGCCACTATTTTTTCTGTCTTGGATGAAAAGAGTTCATTTTGGCAAGTAATGCTTGTTTACAAATCTTCATTACTGACTATATTCAACACACCATTTGGTAGATACAGATTTCTCAGAATGCCTTTGGGAATAAATTCTGTGTGCAATGGAGCATTTTTTTTTCGGGTTATCATGTGCTATAATAGTGGATGATTTATTGGTTGGGGGTAATGGAGAAGCAGAGCATGACAGAAACCTCAGGAAAGTTTTAGACAGAGCACATGAAGTGAACTTGAAGCTCAGTCCTCTGAAATGTAAATCTAGGCTACCAGAAGTTACTTATGTAGGTAATTTATTTATCAGTACAGGCTTATGACCAGACCCTTCCAAACAAGCAGCCATTCTTGAGATGCCAGCTTGGTATGGTTAACTATTTGGCAAATTTACCCCTGACTTTAGTGAGTTATCAGCACCTTTGAGAGAGCTGACACTCAAAAATGTTGTCTGGTCATGGTTGGAACAGCATCAGACATCATTTGATAACCTCAAACAACAAATTGCCTACCCGCCTACATTGAGATACTATGATGTCCACAAACCAGCAGTTCTTTCCTGTGGTGCTTCACAGTTCGGTCTTGGTGCAGTTATTTTTCAAGAAGGCAGATCAGTTGCTTATGCATCTAGAACTCCTACCCAAACTGAAATGCAGTATGCTCAAATTGAGAAGGAACTTTTGGCAATTGTGTTTGCATGTTCAAAGTTCCATGATTATATTTATGGTCAAGCTATCCAAATCGAAACTGATCATCAACCTCTAGTCACTATTTTAAAGAACCCTATGCATACAGCTCCAGCAAGACTACAACGACTGATGCTCAGATTACAAAAAATACAACTTCAAAATGGTCTGTACAAAAGGCAGACTTCTTTATCAGGCTGATAGCTTATCCAGATCACCCAGAAATACCACTGAATGGCTTGCTGCAGAGAATTTTGATATCATGGAAGTGCATAATTTTTCTACCACAAGACTTGATGAGCTGAGAGATCATACAAATACTGATCCAGTTTTGGAAAAGCTCAGCCATTTCATCGATGTTGGATGGCCATCAAAACAATCTTGTGTACCACCAGAAGTGCAACCTTATTTTTCATACAGAGATGAGATGCTGATGTAAGATGTTCAAAGGTCCTAAAGTTATAGTTCCTACTTCTTTACAACATGAATACATTCAGATTTTGCATTGGTGCCACCCAGGTTCTGAAGCTACCAAAAGAAGGGTGGGACGACTAGTATGTTGGCCTTCTCTGTCAAAAGACATTGACAAAGTGCTTTCATCTTGTTCAGCATGCAATAGTGCTAAACCGAATTTGCAAAAAGAACAACTTCAGCTAAACCAGATTCCTGAACTACCTTGGTCAACAGTAGCCACTGACATATTTGAGTGGAACAATCAGCATTACTTAGTGTTAGTAGATTCTTATTCAAACTGGTTTGAGATCAATTTCCTACCTAACCTAACATCCAGTGCTGTTATTATTAAATTGAAACATCATTTCTCAGTCCATGGTAGTCCACACAAAGTTATTTTTGACAATGGTACCCAGTTTACCAGTCAATTATTTCAGAAATTTGCAAATGAGTGGGACTTCATCCATACTACTAGCAGTCAGGACTACCCACAGACAAACAGCCTGGCTGAACATGCAGTACAGAGTGCAAAGCAATTACTAGAAAGGTCAAAGTGTGACAATACCAATATCATCTTGAGTTTACTTAATCTCAGAAATATACCCCAAAGCAACATACTTGGCTCCCCTGCTCAGAGACTTCTTTCTACACAAACTAGAACAACCTTGCCTATCAGTTCTAGTTTGTTAGTGCCTAATGCTAAAAACACCAGAGGAATCAAAGCCCGACTTTTTAAGAAGCATTCCTTTCAAAAGTTCAGTTATGATAAAAATTAGTGGATTTCTTCATCCGTTGAAAGAAGGAGATACAGTGAGGATGCAAACGGTGAAAAGCTTTGATCGAATTGGTCAAGTGAGAGGTATATGTGGTGATCTGAGATTCTACTTAGTGGAATCTGAGGGTACAGAATACAGGAGAAACTGCAGGCATCTTCTTCCAGTGTCTGAATCGATATAGCAGCATTGTATCTGTGATACAGACTCTAGATCTTAGAGCTGCCCAGGCAATGTTTATACTGAATAACATGTCTCAGTACCTATTCCCATTCCTGATGATGTCCCAGATGTCCCCAAAGTTGAACATTCCTTGAAGACAGTCCCTGTTACTAGATCCAATTCTAATTTTTATGTTACATGATTAGGTTGTATTTCTAGACTTAGTGTAAAATACACTGCAACCTGGACATGATTGTTTCATATGTGTTTAATTTCATACGATTGCATGTCAAATAATTAGTTCTGTATAACTGCATATCAATGAATACTGTCATTAAGTGTATGATGTATTTCTCAAAGAGGAAGCATATAGAACAGAGTGTGTGTTTTAACTTTAAAAAGCATTTCCAAGTGTAGGCATGTGCATATAAATAGTGAGCATGTGCAGCCAGCAGTGCCATTTTGAGAGAACAGCCAGAGTGTTAACATATATCAATGTAGTAGTCAGTCTGTTTATAAGTTTATTTAAGTTTATGTTAGTAAGCCTCAATCCTGATGTGTTTGTGTGTAATAAAGCTGCTTGAACAGAACCCACGGCTGTTTGTCTGTTTTATCCTGACCAAACGAGTGACAATGGTGATGATGATGATGACATTTAAGGCTGGTGTCAGTTTGACAGCCGATATACCATGATGTAGTATAGGCCCAAGCTTCTGCCACTAATAGTCAGGTAGGAATCCTAGAGGGCATACATGAGGAAATTCACCAGTCCATGGGAAGGATGGAAGCAACAGAAAATGTCATGATGATCCTCATATGTAGTATGGTTGCACACATGACATCTATGTCAGCCCCTATAATGACACTAGTAAGAACTTAGCAGACACATTGGGGACACAGATAGACATGGAAAAGGGAGTATCTCCATGTGTGGTGGATTAGTAGGCCAGATACCACATGTAGCCCAAATATATGCTGAAAGCATTCATGTGGAATTTCAGAAGAAGAAGAAAAAGACACAGTCAGGCCTCGCCAGACTTCCATAACATGTGGTAGTACCCATCAGTCGTGGTTTAGGTCTTGCAGTGTTGTAAGGTCACTATCCAGTAAATCCCATCAACAGAGCAACTGAGCATCCAGGTCACATAGCAACACTTGCTTATGATCTATGGGATCATCACTCACACTATCTTAAGGTAACATTGTGTATGACACTTACCAAATCTAAGTTAACTTTTGAGCATCAGTAACCCAGCATTTTCTCAACAAGAAATAACTCTGCAGATAGGGCAAATGCTACAATTATTCCTTGTATTTGGGGAAAAATGGAAACAGACAACAGCCAAATAAATAAATAAAAGAAAGTAAGTAAATAAATAAAATGCTGTCACAAAAGGAAATATTGTTAGCCTAGCTATCTGGAATTTTGGAAATAACTGTATGTCATTTGTGAATATATATATATATAGGAGCAATATGCCATGGTGGTGCAGCGGTAGTGTTGTTGCCTTGCAGCAAGAGGTTCTCCCGTTTGATTCTCGGCTGGAACGCCTTCTGTGTGTAGTCTGCATGTCCTCCCCACAGTTGAGTGGCATTCGAAAGACATGCATGAATGGATGTGCCTTCGTTGAAGGTTGGGCGTCGAGCTGGCACCTCGGCACCATAAAAATCCACTGCCAATCATTAGCAGACCAGAGTTCCACTGTGGTAACGCCTAACCTGGAAAAGCTGAAAGAAGAAGAAGTATGTTTTATATAGAAGTGTAACAGAGGGAGATACTGCCAGCACAGCTGTCTGGAATTTTGCAAATGGTTATGTATCATTTGTGACTATCAATATGATTCATCTTTTTGTGTTACAAATGTATTAGAACTGTATGTTATACAAGATGGTTTGTACAGGCATGTACTGAAGAGTACTAAAGAGATATGTTGTAGAGTTCTCAGCTTAATGATGTATCCACAGTGCACCCTACTGGAAAAGAGCAGAAATGTATATAAACTATGGTAACTGTGTAAATGTATATGTTTTAATAGTGGAAATTGGTACATAGAAGGTTAACTTGGAAAACATCAGAAAAATAGTTGAAATTAAATTATTTTATAACCATGTAATAAAAGAGATGTTATCTTTCAGTTTCAGTGCAACATGAGACATAATGTCTAGAACTAGAAGTTTTTTGTATTGTCTTTAAATGTGGAGAAATGTAAATTATTTTACAGCTTCCACCATTTGTCAAAAGATCGAAGGGCTATGTGATTTTGCAGGTAGATGCTAAAATCAATTGATTTTCACCTGGGAGAGTCAGATAACAAAAAGTGATGTCATGATGCAAGTATCCCAGCAGCAATATTTGAGATATTAATTTAAGAACTCTCTGAGAGAGAGAATGTGCATTTTGTGTTTGTTTTTGAGCCCAGCAACATAATTTAGAAGATCCATTTATCATATCTGCCTGATCTTTAAGTACATTAACTAGGATACAGTAATTTCTTTCAGATATAGTCAGGAATATTGTTGAGCTTAATTTAGATGTGTTTCTTTGTTTATTTGAGACTGTCCTGCAATGTTGTTTTAAATATTTCCTGAGATTCTGAAATTTGAAGTAACTGTGATGGTTTACTGAGTATTGTTTTGCCCTGTTAGTATTTATTATTAAATATATTTAAACCTTTCAATTGTGGCAAGTCTGTCTAGAGCTATTTAAGCTCTTAGAGTACTTGCATATCTGTTTGGTGAAAATATGTAGGATACTCCTAATAGTCTTGCTCTTGGTCAAACTACCATTTGGATTAATAGTAAAATTATATAGTATAATTGGACACCCTTTGCTAAGGGCCTTAAAGTAGCTGATAAGTAGTGTCTGGTGGCAGTGAAAACTACCTTATAATCTGGGCAAAATGGACATAGCTAGTAAACCTGTGCCAGCCTTTCCCAGGTGTGTGTGTGTGTGTGTGTGTGTGTGTGTGTGTGTGTGTGTGTGTGTGTGTGTGTGTGTGTGTGTGTGTGTGTGTGTGTGTGTGTGTGTGTGTGTGTGTGTGTGTGTGTGTGTGTGTGTGTGTGTGTGTGTGTGTGTGTGTGTGTGTGTGTGTGTGTGTGTGTGTGTGTGTGTGTGTGTGTGTGTGTGTGTGTGTGTAAATCAAACCTGAAAGTGTGGGTGTCTGTCAGATACTTGGGCAGGGACACAAAGGAGTGGTTGGACAGAGAGGATGCTAGAGGTCTTGGCTTGTCCACTCAAGTGAGTTCTCAACCCTATAGCTGTACAAGTGGGGAGTCTTATTGGGGACCTGCAGAAAGGGGAAGAAACCAGCCTCAGACTGACTGTTGTCTCTGTGGGCTATTAAGGTAAATTGCACTTTACCGTGTGTGTACTTATCATCCTCACAGTGTGTACATCCCCCACTGTTGCCAGTGGCAAGGATTGAGCCTTTTTGATTACTGGGCCAGTACTGGAGTGTTGCATATTAATTGGTTGGCAATGGTGGGATTTCCACATATGATTCAGCGGTGTGAATATTGAATTCCTATAGCCTGTAAACACAGAAGAAAAAGTTTGTACTCTCACTCACCCACACAGTGAACATTCAGAGTTTCATATCAGAATAGTTTTATTTTTTGTTAGCCTAGTTAGTAGGAAAAGCAGGCAAGGATGTCAGCAGAGGAGTATTGCAAGCTGATAAGAAGCCAGTTGGCTGAGATGTGCCAATACAAAGAACTGGTGCATGCCAACCTGACTAAAGCAGAAATGATTGCAGCCTGGTCACAGCTGCATCACAGACCAGCAACCTGACAGGCAATCATACTGGCTGTGGGAATGTACAACTCTCAGAAAATAGACAGGTAAACCTTTCCACAGAGGACTTAAAACTCCATCTGCAGTTAAAGATACTTGAACTGGAGGCCAAACATTTGGAATTGGAATCAGCATAGAGACTTCAGCAGGAGAAACATAGGGAATTAGAAGCAGCAGAGAGACTGAGACATCTGGAAGCTGAAGAGAATGAGAGGCAAAGGCGACATGAAAAGGAGATGCTGACTCCTCACCAGGGTCATGGAGTTAATGGTGAAGGGAGTAACCGAACCCTAGAAGCAACAAAGGTCAGTAAATTTCTTCCACAATTTACAGAGATGGATAATTTTTTGATAATTTCATTCATATGTTTGAAAGGGTATGTAAATAGTATAGGTTCATAGGTTCATAGGTTAGTACTAAGCTAACTGCCCTTGCGAGCCATTTTAAGCCTAGCCAATTATCCCTTGTGAGACTCAAACCCTGCACCTTGTGTTTGTAAGGCAAACACCTTAACCATTAGGCCACCCTCCCAAGGCCTCTGGGTACGGATCCTGGCCCCCTTACTCCATGGTAAGGCTGTAACTGTGATTTCTAAATTGTTTGATACTGATTGCTAAGATTATAGTACTGTTAAAAATTGTCTTTTATAGTATTTTAAGTTAACACCTGAAGCTTATAGGAAAAAGTTTTGTGACCATAGATGCAAGGCAGATGAAAATGTGTGTGAATATATTGCTGAACTAAGCACTTATTTTCATAGATGGTTGAGTGGGTGTCAGATCACCACTTTTGAAAAGCTGGCAGACCTTTTGGTGAGGAAACAAACTCTTAGCATTTTTTCTGAGAATATGAGAGTCTGGTTAGAAGATAGGCAATGCAATACTGCAGATGAGTTGGAAAAGAAGGGAGACCTATACCTTACAAGCAGGGGATCACTGCACAAGAAAGGGATACCCAGTGCTGCTCATGGATCTAAGGGAAACCATGGTGGACAGCCTAAACAATCCCAACAGAGTCCAACAGTAGCAGGGGAAGGCACTAGTACAGGTACACATCCAGGACCAAGAGTTAAATGTTTTAAATGCAAACAGTGGGGTCATGTGCCATATAGATGTCCACAGAGGCAAGGTGGAGAACAAAAGATGGGAGATCCAGTAACTGGGAATGACAGAATGCCAGCAGTAAGTTGTCTGGAGACAGCAAGTGTACCAAACTACCACAAAAGCTTATAGCCTATCTTAGTGGATTGGAAAGAGGCCACTGCTAAGAGAGACACAGCATCTAACCTAAGCATTGTGAAGCCTACAATGGTTAAATAGGAGTACTACTTGCTTGGGCAGTCTACTCCAGTCAGAGCTTTAGGAAAGACCCCATTCAAAATACCTTTGGCTAGGGTTCACCTTCATTGGGAGGGTGGAAAAGGAAGTCAGCAAGTAGGTGTGTTGGAGGATATCCCTGCAGATGTCCTGATAGGGAATTATTTTGATAATGCAGTACCTTGTGTGCATGCAGTGACATGCAGTCAGGCTTGGAGATAACCACGTGAGTCTGGTAGCCATTGGGGGACCCAGACAGACTGCAGGCTAGTGTGGTGGTTACTTCAGAGACAGAGCTACCCTGTAGCAGTGAAACTGAAGGTGAGCCACAGCTGCTTGTGGGTACTGATGTTCCCTCGGACAGAGTGACTGCAAGGGCAGAAGTGCGTAGTTGTATCCAGGCTGACAGTAAGACACTGCTGTCAGAGGACACCAGACTTCCTATGGAAAGGGAACCAGTTACCAAGAGAGGGTTGAGACAGGCTCAGTTTTCAGACTCTAAATTACTAGGCCTGAGAGAGGTAGTCAGATGACAAGAAGTGATGTTATGCTGCAAGTATCCCAGCAGCAATATTTGAGATATTAATTTAAGAACTCTCTGAGAGAGAGAATGTGTATTCTGTATTTGTTTTTGACCTGACAACAACATCTGTTAGAAGAACCATCTATCACATCTGCCTGCTCTTTAAGTAAGTTAACTAGGATACAGTATTTTTTTTAGATAAAGTCGGGAATATAACTGAGCTTAATTTAGATGTTTCTGTTTATTTATTTGAGACTGTCTGCAATGTTGTTTTAAGTATTTCCTGTGATTTTGAAATCTGAAGTAACTGTGATGGTTTACTGAGTATTTTCTTGCTCTTTTATTATTTATTATTAAATATATTTAAACTTTTCAGTTGTGTTTTGCCTGTCTAGAGATATTTCAGCTCTTAGAGTACTTGCATATTTATTTGGTGACACTGTGCAGGCCACTCCTAATAGCCCTGTGCTTGGTCAAACTACCATTTGGATTAGTAGTAAAACTCCACAGTAAGATTGGGCACCCTTTGCTAAGGGCCTTAAAGTACCTGTTAAGTAGTGACTGGTGGCAGTGAGTATTAACCTATAGTCTGGGCAGAAGGGGGCATAGCTAGTAAACTTGTATCAGCCTTTCACAGGTGTGTGTGTGTGTGTGTGTGTGTGTGTGTGTGTGTGTGTGTGTGTGTGTGTGTGTGTGTGTGTGTGTGTGTGTGTGTAAATTAAACCTCAGTGTGTGTGTGTCGGGTCACAAAGCACTGGTTGAAACAGAGAGGATGTTGGAGGTCTTGGCTTGGCCACTCAGCTGAGTTCTCAACCCTATAGCTCTTCCAGTGGGGAGTCTTATTGAGGACCTGGAGAAACAGGAAGAAACCAGTCCCAGACTGACTGTGGTCTCTGTGTGGTCTTAAGGGAAATTGCACTTTACTGTGTATGTACTTGTCATCCTCCCAGTGTGTACGTCCCCTACTGTTGCCATTGGTGAGGATTGAGGCTCCTTGATTACTGGGCTAGTGCTGAGGCATCATAGTTGCAGCAACAATGTATTTTATTATTGAAAATCAGACATCTTTCTTTTAACAGGTAAGTATAGATTCAGTAAGCAAAACTGCAATGAAGAACTCACAGTACAACCCTACAAATCTTTTAAAACACCTGCACTTCTACAGTTCAGACAGACTCTGTCAGTGTGTCATGCACTTGTGCCACTTACCACTGAATAGTGTGCAAATGATGATGATGGCTGATACCTTCTGAAAATAATTTTTGTTTATAATATAAGGAGAAATGTCTGAGGTGCAGTGTAAGGTGAACATGTACCACTCAGCAGTGACCACAACTAACACCACATGCATTGAGTATTATCTGTGTAACTTTTGTCATTATATACTGAATGTTATGGCCCACAGCTGTGGACTACATGCTGCCTTTTTAACTATGTAATAGTATACCATGCACAAGTTGACAAAAGGGTTGCCATGCTACAGCTATCTGCTGGTCACCTTCACTATCACCACTGATAAGACAAACAATAACGAGAGTTACACTGCCAGTATAGGTGATTGGCTGTGGCAGTTGTGCGCCAGTCCAATGCATAATAATACTGTGTAGAATGTAGCAGGAACTAAACACCCTGCATGCGGTAACAGGCTCATAATAAAGGGCTCAGTGACGCATCTAGGCAACATAAATTGGCTTTGAGTGGGTTGACTATCTGGGTCTGTGTCTGGAACAGTCAGTATTACCTATGCAACTTTGTAGCTACAGAAATACGTGTGCTTAACAACATTAGAATAGTTTACACTTACCACAGAGATAAATGTGCTTAACAACATTAGAATAGTTTACACTTACCACAGAAATAAGTGTACTTAACAACATTAGAATAGTTTACACTTACCACAGAAATAAGTGTGCTTAACATTAGAATAGTTTACACTTACCACATAAATAAGTGTGCTTAACAACACTGGAATAGTTTACACTTACCAGCTGAGTGATCATAAGAAGTCCTAATATGCATGAAGAGGTAGCACAGTGAGCTTGGGTTCCTTATATGGGATCTTGTGCAAGTCCAGGATGCTGGGCAGCACATTGTTGATGCATCCGAATGCATCACACACTACTTGCCCATAGAAAGAATTGTAGCACTTCCTATTCCAGTACGGATCCCCCTGTGAACCTGGTGGAGCACTAGTAGTAACATAGGTGCAATCTATCACACCAAACACCTCAGGAAAGTAGGACATTCTGTGACAGGCATTCACAGTATTAGCTTGGTCCTGTGGTAACAATGGGAAATAAATATGCTCATCCACATGTGCCAAGAGCATGTTGAGACAATGTTACAGGATCATTGAGGCAGAAGCCTCTGAGATAGCAAAGATCGCCCCAGTTTGTCTCTGAGTGTTCCCACTGACAATTAGAGTGAAGCTAAACATATCTTGGGATCCACATATATAAGAAGGCTATTCATTCTGCCAGTTCCCATTTGTTGGCCCTGTAAACTCACCAAAGCCCATATTATAACCCTGTAAATTCTAAACCTACTCAATAATTTCTGCTCAGGAATGCTGAACTGAGTTATCTTTCATCTATATCTTCTTCTGCTAGGCAGCAAGCATCACTATGCTCACAAGCATTTAGGAACAATTGAAACAAACAACTTATACTGGGATACAGCTAGACTGGAAGCAAAAGTAAGTATTTCTGTGGATTGCATAGCGGATGGAAAAGGCAAGGATTCACTTTTTACAACCCATCTTTGCACAATGTCCTTCTGCATCAAAAAAATGCTATGAATCATATAAATGCTTGAAGAGTACCTTATTTTCAAATGACAGTCAGATTTTTCATGTGCTCCTCATTTGGAACTCATTGTTCCCTCATTTGCATTTATTTTCTCAAACTGGTTCTAATAGCCTTGCTTTG
>NC_056727.1:370409596-370432096 GCF_019279795.1 Protopterus annectens | reverse complement strand
ATGAGACAACAAGATAATGCTTGGAAATCTTTGATGATAAATACAAGTTTTTTTCAAATATATTGCTATCTGAAGAACAAAGCTGAGGCTCAAGTGCTTTGTGACAAAAAAAAAAATTGTATATTGCCAGTCTTCAGAAAAAATCCTCCAAATGACTTTAGTCAGCTATCTCACAACTTTTACATCCAGACAAATCATCACAAACCTTATCCTACTTCTGCAGACTATTATATATCATGTACATTTAACTCTCTCCTTATCAAGACCACCCCCTTCCTTGCAAAAAATAACATTCCTCAATATCTGGCTACAACATTTCAAAGCATAAGCCCAAATCAATTCACACTTCATCCTATTACTATGTCTAACATATAGCACCATCTCTCAAAACTTATGTCTACCTCTCTGGACCAAGATGTCCTTCCTGCTGACTGCCTTAAAATACCTTAAAAGTGCTGTAGACTCTGTTGCCTATCTTGCTACCATACCAATTAAAAAATCTACACAAGAATCATACTTCTCTCACTCATGGAAATAAGTGTACATTTTTTAATCTCCACAAAAATCATTCATCTATTGAAATTTCGTACTTTTGACCCATAGCTATTTTGTCTCCTTTCACCAAGGTGCATGAGTAATATATACTCATCCAACGTCTCCATCACCTTCTTTCTAGCAATGTCCTTTCTTCCTCTCATCATGATTTCTATCCTTCTCATAGCTAATACTGCCTTGCTATCATTATTTAAAACAATATTTCAGTCTAGGAACAAGGATAGTCTTGTATTTGCTGGGTGCCCTGATCATTTAAAAGCTTCTGGCACTTTGATCATCACAAGCTTTTACCATAGCTTTTAGAACTTGGTCTCTCCACTCAGGTACTCACGTGGTTCTAGTCTTATCTGTCTAATAGAACATATAGTGTTAAGTGGATGCAAGCTATATCAAACTTCTTCCCTATCCCAGTTGGACACACCCAGGGATCCATTTTGTAACATCTGTTATTTAACATATTCATTAATGACCTACTCCTCCATTCTAGCAAATCTTCTATTATTCAATAAGTTGATGACTCCACTATAATCCTCTCCTCAAAACATTTTAACAACTTCACTCCTCTACCCAGGAATTATTCTCCTCCTCAGTATAATCTTGGCTCACAAATTTAAATCTGGTACTAACTACAGAAAATAAACTCATGCTTTTATCCTATGACATATCAAATTCCCAGCACTTCATTTTTTATTAAATCTTCTGATGGTATTCTTATTGAAGTAGTCTCATATTGAAAATTTCTTGCTCTCACAATTGATATCAATCTCAAATTTGATCTTCATATATAACATATAATAAAAAAACATTAACACTTGTACAACCAGAGTTAAGCCTTTCATTATCAACTCCACATGAAAAGTGGCTTATAGTCTCCTCCTCTCCATTCACCTATATGGGTCTACTACCCTCACTAGCCTTACCTCTTCTATCTTCTCAAAACATGATCAGATCCACCATAAATTTGCTATGTATGCTACACAATCTCACCACTATACTGCACTAAGACAACCTAACACTGGTTAATCCAATCAACTAAAACAAGTACAGAAAATAGGAGATTTGTGGCCATCACTCTTTACTTTTAGTTATAATTATCTTCACATAGTGCATGTTCTACCTGTATAACAGAAACATTTTATAAAAAAAAATCTGTCAAGCTTCTAATGATTTAGATTCCTATACAGTCATAGACAACTTAAAGAAATTGTATTAATATTATTCTTATTATCATTATTATTTAGAAACAGTAAAACAGCTTGAAATTCATAGATAAAAGCTATAAGTCAGATTTTATCAAATAGACATTGTAAGTATGCACAAACAATGAGGTTTTCTTCTTGTCCAAAACTATTATTTTATAGCCAAGATAAGTAAACTGCATGGTGTCTTGTTTGTCTTTCAGTTTACCTACAATGTGGACAGTGGGCCTGTTAAGAACATGTTGAATGATAATTGGAAAGCATTTTTGGAAAATGAGATTATCAAGAAGGTATAAAGTCTTTACCTATTTTTTTTTTTTTTGGGCAAGAAAGTAAAAAAAATGGGAAAAAAACCCAGTAAACCTCCTTTGAAAAATAGCCTGACAAATATATAGTGGTACTTTTAGGTATTTCATGTGCAAATTTCATTTATGCACATTTCATTTATGACTGCTCATTTTTATTCCTACAGTGTCAAAATATTAGATTTTAAGGGAAATTTAATTATAGTAGCATTCATGTTGTCTTTTGTGCAGTGTGTAGTGCATGTGAAACACTTTATATTTGGAAGACTGTTGACAAACTGAGCCTTAAAGGCACTGAGTGTTTTTATGCTATCAAAATAAAGATTAAAATAATGTACCTTTTAAGCATAAATTAGATGGAAATACATTTAGAAAACTCTTCTTTTTTATTTTGGATTGCATAGAAGACAATTTGAGAGGTCTTCCTTTTATATGAAGTTTTAAACATATTTGCTAGGCACAAAGTGAATATTCTACACTCATTACATTTATAACGTATTTTAAATATTTTATTAGGTTTAAATATTTTAACATAGTTTTGTAATGTTTTATAATTGTATATATGTGTAGAATGAGCTTATTAACTTGATTAGTTGATTAATTAACTGAATGCACTGCTTTTAGTATAAATCATGATGTAATCTGATTGCTTAGTAGCATGCCTGAGGAAGTTCCAGGGCAGAACAAAAAATGTGGTGATACAGTTAAGAATTTTGCCATATTGCTTTGATCTCGCTTTCTTTTTATGGTTTTGTGGCATATTAAACTAGTGGCTGATTCCTCTACATTGTTGGTTATCATTTTTTACCTCCTCAATGCATGGTTGTTTGTTATACATCTGTGGTTTTACTTCAGCTCAGAAGATGTCCACCAAGATAAAAGACATTTGACTGAAGTTGTTTTAAGAAAATCTTCTTACAGAAGAGACTCCCCCAGAATTACGAAGCCCATTATAGCATGCAGGATTAGTTTAAGAGCTATTTTCGGCAATATGACCGACGCGTGATCCAGAAACAAGCTCCTGGGATGTGCACGTGAGCTGTTAGGCTAATCCTGCATGGCCCGAGCACCTGTATGCAAATTAACCTCATTTGCAGATGAAAACCATGAAAATGATGGTAATATGTGATCCAGGAAGCTGGCAGCCATCCGTGCTGGACGAGTGCAGTGTGCAGAAATGTACTCGGTTAGTAACTGAGTACAGTTCAGCAATCTACAAAACAGAGCCATGACAGCTCCAAATAAAGGCTGCATATCATTGAAGAAGCATGCCAATGTCCAAGTAGAAGGCCATTGGCATTACAAAATGTAAAAGAAAAAAATAAACGTTTAATTTTATCTACGCCGATCTCGCCTGGTTAAGCATAGGGCAGCGATGCGCAAATGGGATCGGGGGGAAATAAATAAAATAAACCTAAAATAAGCATTCTAACTTAAATCAGTATTCTGCCATGCAAGTCAATGACAGTCAGAAGACAACCTGACCAGTGCGTAATGGTTGCTAAGGGGGGAGGCTCAGTGTGGGACATGTAACTATGCATTAGCAAGCAATCCTATGCAAATGAGTGAAGGGTAAGTGAATCCCAGATTTTCCAAGCAGCAACAAAAAATCCAAGGCAACCAGGAACCAAATTGATGTGAAAGTATAAAATAGTAGTTTATTGTAGAACCGCAACTCGACAAAGGTATTCAAACAACACAAATCCACAAATGAAGTTAAGTGCGCTTTCACCTAGTAAACTACAAGGCTTCATCGCAACAATGGACAAGTCAATCAAATGACTTAAATAAGATCCCTGTCCAATAAAATTCTACAACCAATTAATTCTCAAAATGCTCAGCACCTGTTCCTCAATGATTCAAACAATGTGTGTTAAAAGTTCATGAAAATATAAATAAATAATCATACATATACACAACAATAAACTCTAATGCATATCTACATTTTGAGAGTGGACACCCTCACTGCCTAAAGAATGGGATAGTGAAGAGTCAGATGATAAGGGCATCAAGGATGACTAGTGTTAACTCTGAATTATTGGATGAGGTTAAGACCCTAACTACTCTCTTCCTAGAAAGAGCTTACCCCAAATCTATGATAGACACCTTAGCCAATGATGTTATTGTTAACAGGGAAAATATGTTTTTTTTCCCTTATTGGGTTTAGGTGTTTTGACGGAGATGACACCCCGTGTTGAATGAACAGATTTTAATGTGGCCTTTTCACATACTTTTTCTATGACATCATCTAATGTAGAGGATATTATTAAAAATATTGGCCCATTTTAAAGTTGAATGAAGAGACAGGTCTACATCTTCCAGAACATCTTTCTTTTGTTAGAAGGAGGGGTATGAACCTCAAAGATATGTTTGAAAAAAAAGGAAGAGGGCATAAAGAAAGTTAATAGATCAAGATGTGGCACATTTAAATGTGGAGCTTGTCCACAATGTGACCACATCTCTGAGGAGAGTGAAATTTGCATCCTGTCGGGGGGTTTTATGATGGCAGCTTCCAAATATTATAACTGTGGCACCAAAGGGGTTATATACATAGGAATTTGCAGAACTTGCCACAGTTTTTATACTGGTAAAACTGTACATTCTTTAAGGAGAAGGATTTATGAACACCTATATGAGATAATTAAATGTAAAGAATCCAGTGCCTTTTACAGGCACTCTCTAATATGTAAGGATATGAAAATTAAAGTTTCAGTAGTGGAACAGGTTGTTATGGACCCTCGTGGTGGTAGTTGGGAATCTAGGGTAGAATTTAGGGAATTACATTGGCAGTTAAGGACGGATGTGGGTAGATTGCCTGGACTCAATGATCACACTCGTATAAATAGTGTTTTAAAACTGCGGTCTGCCAAGTTATGATTTTTATTGGGAAAGTTTTGATACATTCACTTCATTTCACTTCAATAGCTGGGTTACCTTTTACTCATAACAACATTTAATAGTTTTAACTATTTTAAAAGTGTTATTTATTAAAATTTATTTGTGCATTGACTTTTACAACTTATTGTTGTGTATATGTATGATTATTTATTTATAATATTTTCATGAACTTTTAACACACATTGTTTGAATCATTGAGGAACAGGTATTGAGCATTTTGAGAATTAATTGGCTGTAGAATTTTATTGGACAGGGATATTATTTAAGTGGTTTGATTGACTTGTCCATTGTTCTGATGAAGCCTTGTATTTTACTAGGTGAAAGCACGCTTAACTTCATTTGTGGATTTGTGTTGTATGAATACTTTTGTCGAGTTGCTGTTCTGCAATAAACTACTATTTTATACTTTCACATCGATTTGGTTCCTGGTTGCCTTGGATTTTTTTGTTGTTGCTTGAATCCCAGATTTTCCCAGGGTGTGAGGCAGGACCCAAGAGTGTAAGAGTATAAATAGCTGGGTGCAACACTAGGATATAGGTGACATCATGGGGATGTGTGTCAGGCACACTGTAAGTGGATTGGAGACTTGTGACTCGGGATTGCTCCTAGCGTAGCACAGCTAAGCTAGGGGTGTGTCTAAACCTGCCTAGCACTCTTTACAAAGTGTAAGCAGGTGTGCATGCCATGCACCAGGTTGTTCAGGAAGAAAAAGGAAGTTAAACCAGAAAAAAGCAGCTCCATGCACATTTGAGCACTCTGTTCACGCTGCGCGCACACGGGCCTAAACAGGGAGGCAATGGGAAGGTAAAACAGCAGTAGATAGATAATCAAGGAGACCTAGTTGAGCTGCCAGGTGAAATGTATCAGAATTAGCTAATCACACAGGAAGCAGACCAGCCCAGCCCAGAACACCACTATAAACCAAGCAAACACCTACTCCCCTGGTTTTTCCACACTCTACACCACCGGTGTATACAAGCGGGGAAATTTTAAAACTAAACCTACAAAATGAGAAGGACTGCAGCAGGCAACATAGAACAAAATATGCAAGAGGCTGAGGGTGGTGAGGATGTCAATGCTGCTGAACAACCCACAGTAAGGAAACAGAGAAGAGTGTACAGACCTAGGGTAACCTACCAGAGGCTACATGAGCTGGAGATAGTGGAGCGCTATAGGGTGGACAGAGACCTCCTACAGCAAATCGTTGAGCTGTGCAGGCCACACCTGACACACCACACTGGTCAAGGGGAACCCATCCGAGTGGATACCAAGGTATGTGTAGGCCTAGGTATACTAGCCACAGGTACCTCCCAAACTCCAACTGGGGATAACATGGGCATTTCACAGGCATCAGCATCCAGAGTATTCCACCAATTCCTGGATGCCATGTCAGGACATGCCAGTGAGCACGTATATTTCCTCAGCACATGTGAGGTGTTGACCCGCAATATGCGTCTCTTCCACCAAATAGCTAACTACCCTGGGGTGGTGGGTGCTATAGACTGCACGGATGTATGCATCAAAGCACCACCCAGTGAGCAGGGTAGGGCCTACATCAACTGCAGGGGCATCCCCTCCATCAACTGCCAGGCCGTATGTAATGCCCAGGGCATTATACTGAATGTGTGTGCTGGCTGTCCTAGAAGCTATAACAAATCATACATATGGCAACTGATGCAGCTGTACCACAGATTTGCTGATGTGGACATCCCCTATGGTCACCTAGAGGGGGATGATGGGTATCCACTGAAGCCGTGGCTGATGACACCCATCAGAAATGCACACACACCTGAACAACAACACCATAATGATGCACACACACAGACCAGACATATAATAGAGTGTGTGTTTGGGATGCTCAGGTCACAGTTCCGATGTACGGACACATCCGGTGGAGCCCTGCAGTATTCACCAGCTACATGTACCCAAATTGTAATGGTATGTGCTATGCTACACAATATGATCCTGCAGAAACAGCTGCAGCAGGAACAGCATGGGGCAGGGCCACACAGAACCCACCAATGCCAAGACATGTACAGGTATAGAGTGACTCGGAGAAGGAACAACCTGAGCCTGCTTCAGTAGGCAGAAGGGGGCATGCCCAGTATGTCCTGGCCTTGGCAAAGAGACAACGCATAGCATATGCACTGACACAGTAGAGCCCCAGGGAATGACACCTCTCTCCAACTCGCACAGACAGTAAAAGGGATGCCAAACATGACACTACCTGTGCTTAACCATGTATAGGGAGTGCACTATGTGCATCCGACATAGGCAGCCCTCCAGCACCAACCTCAAGTCCGGCACACCCTCAAGGTAAGTCAATCAACCTACCAATTGTCAAACGGAGTAGAATGTGTTTTTTTCTGTAGCTATGGTATGGATGTGAACATGCAAGGGAATTGGGTGGCCAGATGTCAAGGCAGCAGAGAGTAGACACCCATAGTGGCAGCATGAGATCTGTGATGCATACTGGAGTCACCATAGTAGCCAGTACTACACAGGGTGACAAATCCACTGCAGGAACTGGCCTGAGCAACTGGGGTGTCCATAAGAGCCACATATACCAGTCAGGAAGGATCACATACCCAGCAACAGTCTCAGCCAGCAGGACAGGTGAAGACCATCACAAACAAATGCTGTACTATGGCCTCTGAATGTGCCCTATGGATAGCCCCTCCCCCAGGCCTACACAGACAGACCTCAGCGGGCCAGGCAGTCAGATGTAAGTTGTGAAGGCTAGGAAGTCAGACACTAATATGTAGGTAAACAAAGCTAGGATCTGTACTACACTGGTAAGCCCTAGCCAGCAGGATAGCTAAGACTAAAGACAGAAATGGAGTACCTGACTTACCAGTACAGTCCTAGCAAATCTGTACAAGTGTCAGGTGTGCCCACCCCATCCAATGTACACATAGAGTAACAGTCAGGTGTGACCCCCACTTCTGTGTAGAACAGTAGAAACAGTCAGGTGCCCCCCCCCGCTATGAAGAAATGTAGCAAAAGTCAATGGCAAATGACCGATGGATACCCTGCAGACACAGCATGCTACCCGTTGATGTACAACAAAAAGTCAGAACCGCAGTACAAACAATCTGGAAGTGGTCCACACATGCAACACAGATGGCCTTACTGGGCATGCTCACACACTTAGAGGAATGAAGGTAATGTCAGTCAACAACATACTGAGAGGTCATACTGGGCATGCTCACACACTTATGAAGGCCATGTCTGCAAATACCAGTGGACCAGACATATCTGGAAGTTTGAACACATGTCAATATGCACCACTCCTGCCTTGCACACAGTGGATAGGAATGCAGACTAATATGTAAGGACAACACACTATAGGCACAATGGCATAGATGTGTGGAAGAGCATGAGTGTGACAAGGAGCCATGCCTGTCCCAACTGGCACACAGCCTAAAGGCTCCCAACACATGAGGTGCAGATGTAATCCACTATGGATACTAGCCACTAGCACCTGTCAGTATGACAGACTATGTGGTGTACATGCCAGCAGTGTAACGAGACTGTACAAGGAAGCAGCCATCTAGTAGCTGTATACACGCACCTGTGACATATGAACCTGTGTGTGCCCGCATGTGGCATGTCAACCCCTACATGAATGGGATATGGCCCATGCACAAAATGCCCTCCCCATAGTAGTAGTATGACAAACCTGCTGAGGTCATCCAATGTGAATTACACCTTTGAGAGAGCTATAGCTCAGTAAAATGCATGGCACGTCCCATAACTGCGTACTACTGTAGTGACAGAGTAGTTAGGTAGTAGTACTAACCCCAGACATGTCAATTGTGTGAGTGTGTGTTTGTGTGTATGCCTGTCTGCCTCTGACTGCGTAGAGTGAAATGCTTGTTAGGCTACTCACACTCTGTGCAATACATATATTAAACTTTGGCAAGGCTGCTGATGTCACTCACCTAGAAGTACACCTCTGGGAACATGATAGCCCCGTAATTGCTGTGGCACATCCTGCAAGTGTATACTGCTGTAGCATGATAAACTAGTTAGGTAGGTGTTCGAGCCCCAGCCCTGGCAACTGTGTGTGTTTGTATGTGAGTCTGTGCGTGTGTCTGACTAGGTTGAGAGCAATGCTTTTTAGGCTACTCATACTCCATACAATACAAATACACTACTTTGCCAAGGCTGCAGATATCACTCATCTAGAAGTACACCTCTGGGAAATTAATAGCCTAGCAATTGCAATTGCGTGTCCTGTAATTGTGTACTGCTGTAATGTGATAAACTAGTTAGGTAGGTGTTCGAGCCCCTGCCCTGGCAACTGTGTGCGTGTATGTCTGACTGCGTACAATACAAATACACTACTTTGCCAAGGCTGCTGATGTCACTCATCTAGAAGTACACCTCTGGGAAAATGATAGCCCAGTAATTGCTGTGGCGCGTCCTCTAACTGCATACTGCTGTAGTGTAATAAACTAGTTAAGTAGGTGTTCGAGCCCCAGCCCTAGCATCTGTGTGTGTCTGACTGGGTAGCGCGCACTGCTTTTTAGGCTACTCACACTCCATACAATACAAATACACTGCTTTGCCAAGGCTGCCAATGTCACTCATCTGGAAGTACACCTCTTTGTAAGTGATAGCCCAGTAATCGCCGTAACATATTCTGTAACTGCATACTGCTGTAGTGTGATTTAGAAAGGTGGTAGTGTTCCATCTTCATCCATGCCAGTTCCGGATGTGATGTGTGTGTCTCAGTGACTGTGTATGGAGCAATACATTATAGACTACTCACTTGCAGTACATTACAAATGCCCTACTTTGGTAGTCTTTCTGATGCCATTAATTGTGAAATACACCTTTGGGGAAAATGAACTTCATTAATGTCCGTGGCTTGTAATATAACTGCGTAGTGCTATAGTGTAGTAAACCAGCTCCATAGGAGTTCTACTCCCAGACATGACAGGTGTGTGTGTGTGTGTGTGTGTGTGTGTGTGTGTGTGTGTGTGTGTGTGTGTGTGTGTGTGTGTGTGTGTTTGGAACTCGTGTCCCTGTGTAGAGGTGGTTGTGAGTAGAGGTGGGTGTGAGTTTGTGGGCAATGTGGAGGGGTCTTGCTAATTTCATTTATGGTGGCCCTACTATATCACAATGTCAATCATACAGGGATAACAGATGTAAATGGCTGAGAGGCTGGGGTGCAAATCCATACCCATACATGCAACATCAAGGCCTGCCAATCACAGTTAGCAACCCCACTGTGCCTTCACATGTGACTCACAACAGACATGCCATGCCTGACAACATGGCATGTATGGACAGATGACACTGACATCAGGAAATGCTGTTAGCATGCTACCTATGTGGGTGCAGGGTGAATATGCTGACCAGTACCACTCCCTACCACACAAGGGCAAGACTAGAACATCTGATGATAAGTTGTGTTCACAGTATGAGCCAGACACCCCAGGTACAGTTCCACATGTCACTGTACATGCATGCGGGATGTGTGCATATCCTAGACACCATCCAAGTCAGGGACTAGGGAACACATACATATATGGCAAGTGATGCACAACATTGACCACACACAATGGTCACTCAGGTGCCTGGAAGATGGATGCAACACCCACCTGTGCAGGTAAATGCAGAAGCTAAATGCCTGTGCCACAATACAGACCATTGTCATGTGGGCTGATGCCAAGGTTTACACATCACCTAACCTTGTAAAGCCTGCTGGCACTGTTGGCCAACACACACCCATGCAGACATGCATCCATGCATGTCCGAACTGGACCCTGTGTGTTCGTGTGTGTGTTGTATGGTGCGTATGTCCACATCCATGTACACTACTCCCCCCAGGGCACAATGGGGCATGCCGCCTTATGTCTGACACCCCCTCATACTCACTGCCCATTCGACCTCCATATCACCCATGTGTTGCATGTGTTCCCTGCACATTGATGTGTTGTGGCAATCCCACTAGTGACAGGTTGTACTCTTGGCCCTGCCAAGTGTTAATGTATATGCGTCCCTGTGTGAGTGAGCCTGTGTTGATGCTGGCATCTGTTCATGCAGACAGGCACATGTACATCACCTACTGTATATCTACCGTATCCCTGTAGCAGATGTCACTCACCATCACATATATGTTCTGAGTGCTCCCCACCAGATAACCCATGTGGTGCATCCACTAACAGCATCGGACTGTGATAGCACTACATAGCTGTTGGGTGTTTGATACCCAGTGCTGGTAGGTGTGTGACACAAACATGTGTTGGTTTTACCCTCCCACCCCTCCCTGACATGTATTCGCCTCTGTCTGCCTCCCCCACACCCTCTCTGGCAGATGTGGAGGCCCACACCTGCATGGCTTAGGCAGCAGCATGTGTATATAACGTGATGCTCATGATCAGCTGATGGCCTCTGCACGTATTGCAGGCCTTCTTTAGCTGATTGCATGTAGAACAGGTGTGGTAACATTCCCATAGCCAATTGCATGGAATCGCACTCCACTACCTGGGAACATCCTGGTGGTGTTGGCCCTTATCTGTCACTGTGAGTAGAAGCTAGAACTGTCATTTGGCAAACAGCAGTTTAGATAGGTTGGGGATTTACCTCTAACAACATACACTGTGGGAAGAGGGCAAGAAACAGGAGGGGGATGTGCCTGACCTGCCTACAAAATGTAAGTGCTGCTATACTGCATGTGGAGTAATGTTGGATTAACAGTGTTTGTACATGTCACAATACCTGCCATGTCAGTTCCATGTATATCAGGAATCCCCATCTGCAGGCTCATCTGCAAACTGGGCAGTGTTGTGCCATTGGTGTCATGTGTTAGCCACAATGCAGCTATCCATGGAATGCAGAAGGTACTGTGAGGAATGTAGTCTGTTGATGATGAAGGCCATGACAGTTACTGACTACATATCCCTCATTGGACATATGTTGCAACAAACCCTATTACAATGGTAGATTAATGTGGGTATCACAGTGACATGTCTATACTGGCCCTGTGTATGTGCTGTCAGCCACACCTCTGTCAACCTTTGTACATATGTCATGCATGAAGTAGTGCATATGTGCTGTACACTGTAAACAGTGTCAACATATGTGATAACACACCAGTGATATATCAGAGTGCTATACATGTCATGTACAGTAGGGTACACTTAATGCCATACCCTGGAAATCCTGTGGATGTTTTTACAGTACTAAGGGCTGTGTAGTGATGGTGAATGTTGGCAGTGTGTGTATTGTTCATATGTACTGTGGCCTGTGTAGAGACTGTGGTAGATGTCATTGTCCTAGCTCCCCTTTTATTTGTTGTTACATGCTACCCCACTGTATGGTACCATATCAACTTACACCTGTGTAGGGCCATACACACACATGTCCCATACCACAGACAGCCATCAGACCGGACTGTCTAGCAGTCCAATATATGTAGGGTCATGCTGTGAGTGGCACATATGAGGATGGTGTAGGACAGATAGTCCATATACTGTACTAGTATGCTAGCGTACCATATGTGGCTGTGGCTGTGTTCACATTGGTTGCAGTTATGCACTGCCACACAGGGGTAGCCTACCCTGTCCTGTGACATGGCTGTCGAGCTTTCTATATATGCAGGTACTGTACCATGATAACCTTAGGATGTCTGCCAGTAGCCAATGGCACACATGTTATGAGCATATGTCACCTTCCACACACACCGTGTCTGTGACAACAATCCCAATGACAGCAGAAAATGTCTACTAATATACCAGCTATACATACCAGACATCCCCCTGCACTACTACATTGGGACTATAGGGATGGCATAGGGCTACACTCCATGTCCAGGACATATGGTGGGATGATATGGACATGTACATATCCAGTTAGCCATATATATATATATATATATATATATATATATATACACACATATATATATCTATATATATATATATATATATATCTATATATATATATATATATATATATATATATATATATAACTACACATGTATAGTACTTCCAATTACCACTGTCATGGCAACCACCCACTATGAATCCCTACATCATGTGGGCATATTCCCTGTACATTCCCTGTGTGATGGATATCCTTCCTGTGTGTGGGCATCAATGTCACAGACAGCAGGTAGTAATGCCTCTTACAGAAGTACCTGCACACTTAGGGCAGCCACATATATGTAGGAGGATCAGGACATACAGACAGACTGTGAGTAGAGTGGTATAATGCTATGCATAGTACTGGTGTTACAGGGTGTGTGTGTGTGTGTGTGTGTGTGTGTGTGTGTGTGCGTGTATACATACTAGTTTACCTTGGACTGCAGTCTGTCTGCATAGCTCACTACTGTGGGCCATCCTCTAGCTGGACAGAGGTGTGCCTATCATGTGTTGTCTGTCCACCACACAGGTCCTGTGTCAGATATTACACTGGCAGTGTGCATGTTGCATGCTAGCAGTACATGGCTATACCCATTTGTGTACATGATGCTGTATTTCTGCATAAGGGTATGTTGCAACACGTCCTGTAGCACCAGCGTGTTCCAGGGTGTGTTATTGCAACATTGCGGGTATGGCTTTGCATTCCTACCTTTGTCCTCCACATATATGGCAGCCTTTGTCCTGCTGTGATATGGGTATGGGTTGTTAAGTAATGGCCTATCATTTACCACTGCTAGCATTCCTACTATCATCTGAGTCATAGCGTGGACACCCACAACATTTCTTGGCCAGGGACTATACTTGTGACAGGTACATTGACATTACCACAAGTTATGAATGTCCCCCTAGGCCTTGACTACAGGGTGCAATTAGAAGCTGCTGAACTATATCTGATATTGTTGACTGTTACATATTGTGCAGGTAAATCCATTGTCAAATGCTGTACAAATTGAAGGGCTTAGCCTGAACACCATAGTATGACATATATCCGCACTGTCTGCATTGACTGTTATGTGTGGGCCTTGCATATATCACTGGTTATATACATCAACAGCCATGTGCTGTCAGAAATGGCATACATTATTGTATGGTACACAAATAAAGAATGTCTGTGTATACATACCTATGTGTCGTGTCATGTCCTTTGAACTGTGAGTGGGTATATGTGCAATGTAAGTATCCCCTTTGTGGGGCTGGTTGCCACACCACACATGCCACATGTACCAGTTACAGGGCTTGTGGCTGGGATATACATTCCACCCAATACGTCCACACTACTGCTATACATGTATGGCTACTAATACTCTTTGTCTGTGTATATGTGTATCTACCCATATATCTCATATATTGTATCTATATATAGATATATATATATATATAGATATATATATATATAACTGCACATGATCGTCATTGTATGGATGTGTGTGCATATCTCTACCGTTGTAATGTGTAACCTTTCAACATAGTACATTCCCTATGGTACAATGGCGTATCTGCATGATATGTTACAGATATTGGCCTGACATGTACAGGTGACATGGATAACTGTTGGAGCATTGTAGCTGTGTTGTGGTGGGTCCGGTTGTCAAGTACTGCTTGTGCTGGATATTGGTTTGCACAGCATATCCGTTAGGGCTGGGGGGGGTTACATTGCAGTAATCACCAGGTGTCCCCCATTAACTGTGCTCATGGACAGTTATATCATACGGAGTGGACCAGGAGTCCGTTCCCATGTGGCAATCATATACACATGTCTATCTGTATATAAATATATATATATATATACATACATATATATATATATATATATATATATATATATATATATATATTCATAGGTTCATAGGTTTATACTAGGCTATCTGCCCTAAAGCATTTATAAGCCTAGCCCAAATTTATGTGGCTTACGCCACCCCTTATGTTAGAAATAATGTGCCCATTAGTTTGTTGTGCCTCTGTCCAGCAGTGACAGAGATGATTCCCGGGGTAAACCTACGATCTCCCATCCACCGGTCAAGATTTCTCTTGAACAGAGCCAGCGAGGTGCTCTGCCTCACATGGACCGGGATTTTATTCCACAGCATGGAGAGTCTCTGGGTGATAAATGTATCCCTCCAGCACGTCCTATTTATATCCATGCTAAGGTTTAAGTCACTTGCTCTAGTGGTTCTGGTGGATTTGGATTTTTTTTAGGTGGAGCATGTCCATTAATTCCGGGTTGGTCATGGCCTTGTATGTCAGGCACAGGTCACCTCTGAGCAGACGGTATGCAACTGAATAGAGTTGGAGTTTTTTCAGTCTGGCAGTATATGACAGGTTTTGGAGTCCCTTTATCCTTTTGGTGAGGAACTTTTGGGGTCTCTCCAATTGCTGCAGGTGTCAGGTGAGATACATCCCGAATGGGGCATTGTACTCGATCATTGGTCAGATAAGTGAAGAGTACAGGGGAACAATGACCTCACTTGATCTGGATGTGAATCCCTTCATGATCAGATTGGCAATGTAGAAGGTCTTTCAAACCACTTTAGCAATGTGAGTGTCAAACGAGAGGCCACTGTCAACCTGGGTACCCAGGTCCCTGATAACCTCTTCTGTGCTTAGTGGGTTGCCATCTATATGGTAGCTTGGGGTTACCTTGTTTTTCCCGAGGTATGACTATACACTTTTTGCGTTTAACTTCAGGCCATGGCTCTGGCTCCAGCTATCAGTTTCCGTGAGACCCCTCTGAAGGATGTCTGTGTCTGATGTACTATCCACTATGGCACCCAGTTTGCAGTCATCCGCAAACTTTGTCAGCCATAGTCCTCCTATGTTTGCCTGTACTTCTGAGAAGTAGATGCCGAACAATAGGGGGCCAAGGACTGAGCCCTGTGGGACACCACTTGTAACCGGCTTGGAGTCTGACATGGCTCCAGCAACTCTAACCCTGTGGGTTCTGTCCTTTAGCCAGTTTGCAACCCATCTTGTGACATATGGGTTTACATTTAAGCTGGTAAGTTTCTCTATGATACCCAAGTGTCGAAAGCTTTTGCAAGGTCAAGGTAGGCTGTATGGACTGCCTTTCCCTCATCAATGGCCTTGGTAACTGTTTGGAAGAAGTCAACCAAGTTCAAAAGGCAAGATCTGCCCTTGACAAAGCCAAACTGGGTTGGGTCCAAGGTCTGCAAGTCCCCTATGTCCTTGTTTATGAGTTCCATTATGATCCTCTCTATAGCTTTGCAGACCAGGCTTGTTAAGCTTATGGGGCGGTAATTACCAGGGTCCGTAGAGGCACCGCCTTTGTGGAGTGGGACCACAGGTGCCATACGCCACTCCTTGGGCACATGTCCTGTGGTAAGGCTAAGATTAAACAGCTGCCTTATGTGCGGGTTTAGTTCTTCATTGAGTTCATGTAGCACACAGCCGGGGACACCATCCGGTCCCCATTGATGATGTGTTTTTAGCTTTAGAGAGAGCTTCCACCTGCGCATTTGAGATGCCTGGGAGCTTACACCCTGTTGGAATAGTTATCTCTCCTTTGGGGGAGAGGGGGGTGAAGTTTGCTGAACCTGTCTGCCAGTATGTTGGCAATGTCTGTGGGTTCAGTGATTCTTGTATCATTTTGGACTAATTCTGAGCATATCTTGGAGTTTCCACCCAGGTTTCTGACATAGCTGAAGAAGGCCTTATGATTGTCTTTTGAATCTATGGCAATTTTTTTCTCAAAGTTGGCCTTGGATGATTTTATGAGGGATCGTAGTTTCTTGCTAGTACTGATCAAAGATGCCTTCCCTTTTTGGGATTTTGCTCTATCATGTAATAGCTTTCTCCTCTTATTGTAAAGTTTGTTTATGGCTGGGGTCCACCAGACTGGATGTTTGCCCTTGGTGGAAAGAGTCTTGGTTTTATTTGGGATTGCCTGATCCATGCAGTCCTGAAGGTGTTCATAGAAGGCATTTGTAAGGGCTTCCGCAGATTGGGTTGTGGTTTCCATTGGCTCGGGGGCCTTGAAGGATACCACACCTGTCTTGAGTAGTGTGAAGTTTGCTTTAGAAGTTCTTCACTGTGGTCTTTTTTGTTTGGGGTGGGGGCGGGATGTGGATTTCTAGTGAGATTAGTTTATGATCTGATCTCACCAAAGAGGGATATATATATTATGTATATCTGCATAAGTACATATGTTACACCCCCATATATAGAGGGAGAGAACTGGACATTGATATAGCTCTAGCTATGTATATGTATCCATATATATATATATATATATATATATATATATATATATATATATATATATATTTATATATATATTTATATATATATATGTGTGTGTGTGTGTGTGTATCTATGTAGATTTTATATATATATATATATATATATATATATATATATATACTGAACATATTAATCTATCTGTGTATGATTGCTGTTACATGGTTATTTGTGAGTCATACATGTACATACATATACCTATTGCTGTCTATCTCTCTACATTAGCAAATGTATAGCTGTCCATATGTGCATGCATGTTCGGCATATATGTGTGGCCTGTACCTTATTCTCTTGGCTATTGACATGAATGACCTTAGGACTGAAGTCTGTCATTCATGCAGACACGTACGTGTTTCAGACGTATCATCTCCAGCAATATATGAGTTCTACCTCATATAACTGTGTAATTTGCAACGTATGAAGTGTATTAGAATAGGATATAACAGCTATCCCTATATGTACCCACATTATTGTGCACTATGTCTGTGATTCATGCATTAAGAGGTTGTGTGGTGTGTTATTACTACATTCCCTGTGCTGTTGACTGATTGTGCTGGATATGTATGTAGAATGAGTGGTTATGTACATCTGTCATGGCTTAATGGTACATCACATAGTGTATGATGTGCAGCGTCCTGGGTGTGGCCCTTCAACTGGCTGTATATTGTGTTTCAGGGCAAAACACCAGCTGTCGGATACAGAGTGAGTTAGGGACAATTGAGTGGTCGTACGCGGGTGTGCTCATGTATGCACAGAGCTAAGCAATGCTAACGCCATGTTGCATTACCTTACACTCAGCTATCCTCTACTTAGCTCAGTCTATGTAGGCAATGCTTACCCCCGTGCAAATACACGTACACACACTTACCCCTGTGTATCCATGCATACTACTGCTGTTATGCGCTTACACATGCTTACTAGTGCCTTAGTCAGTATGACACTTCACAAGTGCATTTAAGGCAGTACTCTTGTGCAAATATAGAGGTTACTTAGTAGGGTATACAGCACAATGAAGATAACATATGGATATCACATGGAAAATAGGATGTGCTGCAGTGGGACTTGACCCAGGAATGTGTGCGCGTTAGGTGGATGCTCTGGCCACTACATTATTGCTGTTTTGCTTTGCTTGCATATGTCTACCATAATGACATACACATGTTCCCTTCCCCTGACCCCTGAGCTCCACGTACACAGCATCCATCCATTCCCCGGTTGCTGGCCCTGCCATACTACACCTCCACATATTTCCCTCTCTGCACATCTCGGTACACCTCCAGTATACTGTCCCCACCCAAGCATCTGCAGACTCCTCATCCGTTTAGTCCACATATGTACCAGCCTTCCCCTGATCCTTCTCTGATACTGGTGGTGACATTGATGTGACCCACAACTGTTGGTTCATCCCACCAGGGACAGACCTGTTGTTGTGTCAGGACTAGACCTAGCTGGTCTACAGTGTTCCTCCCACTGGTAGCATCCTGCCAGGGTATTGTGTAGCAGCGGTTTGCTCACATACCTGGCCAGCCTCATCTCTCAATTCTACAGTACCAATGCCCCAGGTGTGACATACTGTGCATGAAGCATGCTCACACACCCCCACAGTGTGCACTGTATATCATTATTCCCTTTGGTATTATGCAGGACTACTGTTCTCACAGTATGATTGGACAGGCACTGTTCTGTGCTGCACATAGATTGCTCATAATACTGTGGTTGTGCAATGGACACGTGTTCTGGTTTTAATCTACACATTTATATACCTTTCCTATACTGTTGTATGCCTGTGCTGGATGATGTGTTTGTGATCACAGCAGCTGAATGTGTATCCGCCATGGCTTAGTGGAACTCATGTCTACTATAGTGTGCAGAGTCGGGGGTTTGCAACCTGGCAGTGCAGATTATTTTGTTACTGGCCACAACAACAGCTGTTGGCTACAGAGTGACTGAGGCACTGCAGAACATTTGTAGGTGGGTATGCGCTTGTTTGCACGTAGCACAGTATTACTGACCTCTGGTTGCAGCGTCTTGCCCTCAGTTAGCCTCTACCTTGCTTCACCGGTGTGATACTCGCATACCTGCGGCCAAACAGGCTTACACCCGCTTGCTCCTGCATACACACGCGCAATGTCATGCATTTTATTCACATCTGTCAACCGGGACACTCGGACTGTATGCTTGTCCATTGTCAGTGGTGGCCCAGGGTGTAGAGCTCCACATTGACCCCAGCTACATATCCCAATTAATACTGGGGTGATCACATTCATAGAGGGTAACAGACATAACATCGCTATGTCCCCCATTAAACATGCTTAGGTCATGTTAAACTGTCGGTATTATCCATGCTTATGTCAGGTTTACATGTCAGGTATGACTGTTGACAAAGGTCAGTTTAAGGTGAGGTTGGATTCCTGTTTCACAGGTCCAGATAGGTTACAAGCAGGTATTTGGGGTAGGTGTACATATTCCATACCGGTGTGGTACAATAGAGATGGATAGCTAGGGAGTAGGTAGGTAGGTAGTGGAGGTGGCATTGTAACTGTATAGTAGCCTGTAGGTATAATTGGATGGGGAGCAATAGGGAAGGTATGTTGGTTGTTGGGATTTGTATGTGAGGCAGGACAAGAGGTGTCGGTATCACTAATTGATGTTGTGAAATAGAGTGTGAGGTGTGGGGAGGGTTTCACAAGGTGGTGAGCCTGTGATGCTCCAGGTGTTCTTGTAGTGTTCCTTCATGTGTTAGTTATAAGTGTCCTGCGGGACAGCTGTGATACTACATGTGGGTTGGGGTTCCAGATACTGGCAATATACTGGGGGAAGAGGGTGTCACCTACGTGTACCCATAGACATTAAGAGGAATGGAACAGGGTCTGATAGGTAAGTGGTGTGCATGGGGCACAAAGGGGGATGTTAGTAGGAGGATTATCCAGGGATGTGCAGGATGGCTGCAGGGAAGGTCCACAGCTGGCCGTGTTGTCTATGATAACAGCTGTGCATATGGACTGCATTTGGTGTTTGCATTGGACACTCACACCCCTGGGTGGGGGTGGGGACTTCAATAATACCTTGTGTTGCCTATTACATCAGCTTACATGAGTGGGATGTTGCGACCATGTGTTTGTAGGTGTTGTATAGTAGGTAATGCAACAACACATATGGTTATACTGTACTTTGCCACATACACTGGACTGTGCTGCAGTGGAACCCATATCAGGAATGGCTGCCCATTAGGCATAAGCATACCTGTCGACTGTACAGAATCCACGGCCTGTCCAGAGTTTGCTTCACAATATTGGTTTGTTCCTTTTACAATCCATACCTCTCTGCAAACACCTGGGAACTGACACCATTAAATACAGACAAGTAATTGAGTTTATGACTCCACATCCTTCAAACGTGTCATGCTAATGCATGACCTATTATTCTATCAGCTTTCTAAGGTTGTAAGTGGAATATGTGCTTTCTGTCCCTATTTGTCCCCCCGATGGTTCAGGTTCTGTCCAGTGGTTTAGCTCTTAGAGGTTGAGAGGTATGGGTGTAAACTCTGCCCAATTCGCAATATTACTGACATCCCTGGAGTGGTCCGAATACAACTGCACCAGCCAACACCTGCACGTCTAGGCCCATAATTGCATACCCATAGTTCCCCTACCTGGCCCTTCTCTACAGCACTCATCCTTACTGTGGGTGCAGGTGGGGTTTAACCACACCACTACACACTGCCCACTCTCCACGTGTCGAGATCCATGTAGTACATTGTCTCGACGCGTGGGTCATCAGGCTTGCACAACCTACTGGTCCGTGTACATATACAGCCTGGTTGGATAAATCGTTACAGGGACTGACTCTGATTATCATTAATTTTTGGGGTGTCCCACAAGGGGCATTATTGTCTTTGTTTCAAGATTAGACGTGGCAGGTCTCTCCCATTGGTAGTATCTTGCCTATGGTCTGGGAAGCGATGGTGTGTTTACTTATATTGTGTGTTTGTATGTTTCACCCATCAAGGTGGGAGGGGGAGTTGATGCTACATGTTACATGTTTGTTGATTGGACCCACACCCCCATTGGCACGGCCTGTGAACATATGCAATCCTTAACTAGTGTATTGTATCTATAAATATTTATATATATAGATCTATCTATATGCTGTATACTACTATTTATCAAACTGTTTACTAGTCCTGAGAAGCTTTTCTCCCCGGGTCTCTGCTGTAAATGAGCCAGAAGCTCAGCCAGACTTATCCAGTTAACAGATGTGATTTAAATACATGATTCAATTAATATCCTAGCTCTCTCTCTCTCTCTCTATATATATATATATATATATATATATATATATATATATATATATGTATGTATGTATGTTTACACTCATATAAACATATATATTTCTACATATCTATCTACATATATATGTATATATCCTTGTTCGTATGCATACACACACACACACACACACACACACACACACACACATATATATATATATATATATATATATATATATATATATATATATATATTGCTGTATATATATATATATATATATATATATATATATATATATAGAGAGAGAGAGAAAGAGATATTGCTGTATATATATATCTATATATATAAATATATATAAATATATATATATATATATATATATTGCTGTATAAATATAGATATATATATATATATATATATATATATATATGTCTAACGACATATGGATGTATGGGTGTCTGCATATGTATATATCTATATGTGGGTGTTTAATTATAGTCTGTCTCTGTATGTACACATTTGTACTACAGAGAGGGGGAGGTTTCACTCCATGTAGGTATGGGTATATATACACACACACACCTCTACAGTTGTACATCTACATCTGGTTATTCCATTCTTTGCCATGTACACTAGACTGTGCTGCAGTGGGACTCGTAGCGGGAGTGGCTGTCCGTTGGGCGGCAGCCCTGCCCAATGCACACTATTGATTACATCCCTGGAGCGGTCCACATAGACCCACTCCAGCCAACTCCTGCTCAGCTAGGCCCATAATTGTTTACCCATAGTTCCCAATCCGCACATCCTCTTCAGCACTCCTCCTTACTCCAGGTGCAGGTCGGGTCTGGCCACACCTGTACATTGTGCCCACTCCCCACTTCTCGGGACCCATCACGTATGTCGTCCACCCCCATGGATCATCAGGATTCTGCTACCTTGTAAAATACAACCAGCCAGTGAATGCAACACAGGTTTATTGTGAAATCTCGGTCTCTGACAAAGACATCTGTACGATGTTCTTTACTCCTTGAAAGCTTTTTTTGGGCCGAGATGTCAGAGACAGAAATTTTACAATAAACC